>NW_019384843.1:310769-369719 GCF_000671375.1 Centruroides sculpturatus
TATAATTAATTATATTATTAATTATATATAATAATAAGCAAAATAATAAAATATTCTATACCTCAAAATAAAACTTTATAGTGATCATTATTGCCATTACAGATATTATTGTTAATGAGCAAAAATTATTGTGACATTGTCACAATACTGGACTGCAATCTTTAATCATGTTTTTAATTTATTTAATTTAAAATATACACTCTTCATCTCAAATTAGTAGTGTCTTGCCTCTTTACAGTACATCATACTTTTCCTGATAATAAGAATCATGCCAGTCACCTATGTAATTTTGTTCCGGAAAAAATTTTTGAATTGAAGTCACACGACTTCCAGTCTAGACCAGAAATTTGTATGTCAAGGAAGACACCTCTAAGCTTTCCAAATTTTGTCTCAACTTTCATCTATCCAACACTGTTCTCAAGTTTAAGGAAAGACAGACAGACTTTCTTTGATATAGTATAATATATAATTTTAATATTAATATAATAATTAATCATATACTTTAATTATAATTTCTGGCAAGATCTTTTACAGAATGCTCCTATAAGGTATCTCAAAAATCCTTGCACAGTTTTAAACTTTCATAACTTAAAATGCCTAAATGTTTACAAACTTATAAATATTATACTTAAAAGCTTAAATAATGAAGCATTTTATGCATTAATTTTCTGGATTTTCAAACAGATAGCTAAGCAAGGGAAGAGCCATCTAATCCTTGCTCAGCCATCTAATACTATTGAGTTATTTTGTGAGGTTACATCAATACATTTGCTATGCAACAAAACCTCATTCTTTGGATGATTTTAAAACTAAGATTACAAATGCAACACACAGTCATTCAGCAGTAGTTGATACATGTTTCCAGAGTTTGAAAATTGGCTTGAATAATACATCTTGCATGAAACAGATTATGTTTAAAAACTTGCAGGGTAGACGTTACTTTTAGATAAATTACACATAGATGTATTTATGTTCATTTATCTAAAAGTAACTTCTACTTATAACTACCAATAAAACAGGAATATGTTATAATAAATTTAAAGATATTTATTTTTATACCGTTTGAATTATTTTAAATAACACGAAAACAATTATAGCTTACCTTGCACGACAATGGACTGAGTCATTTTGTAATTAGTTACAATATAAAAATCGTATTAATAACATCTTAACTTTCTCCCCATATTTTTTTTTTCGATTTACGAAGCTCGGCGCACCCTGGTGACAAATATAATTGTAATAACATATTACCGATATTATTAGAAATTGATTATGATATTTTAATGTATAAAAATTAAATTAAGTACATATTATTAATTTTTATTTATTATAAAATTATATAATGAAATTATAAAATTTAAAAATTTATTTATTTATTTTTATAAAACGTTAGTAACATAAATTACAAGACGGCCGGATGGCCAAGCGATTAAGGTGGCAGGCTATTGCTCTTTGGAACACGGGATAAAATCGGGACGGGTAGAAAATCCCCAGAAATTTTTCGGGGTTGGTCCGACCGGATGTGTCGGTCCCGTCTCTCACCAACCAGCCGTCCTATTATGGTCCTGGCCAAACATATAATGGGCTTCCTAAAAGAGGCCCTCTTAGTGCTCACAGGGCGGAATGAATTGAAAAAAAAAGTAAACCACAAACATTGTTTCTTTGCCTAAAAAAGATATTAAATAATAAATCCGATGATATCGAGTGAGCAAATATATGTTTGAAATATGTAGTATATAAGATTCAAAGCGGCTTACAGTTTTAATTCTGCGTTACAGCATATAGTTAGAAACAGATAACGGATCGCAGAGCTAGGGTGTCGGATCCCTAGCTCTGCGATCGATGAGGCTCACGCAACTCTTAACTTATAAAACAAAACTAATTGAAATTTTTCATTGCAGTTTTATGAAAAATGAGAACTTTAAAATAAAGCTAAACACTTTAAATAAATACAAATTTTCCGCTACAAATTTTCGTCCCTTAATTTTTTTCCATTGTAGCCAAACACGTAAAAATTACACGGAGACAGATCAGAACTGTGGGAAGGATGTAACAACACTTTTCAATCACATTTCGTTAATAGATCTTTTACAGACCATGCTGGACCATGTATTATAATGTAAGAGCACCACCTCATCGATATACAAGTCTGAGCGTTTCTATTTCGTGCTCTATGTAAGGCTTGGAGCGTTTCGCAGTAGTTTGTCGCATTGATAGTAGATCCAGAGCCGGCCCTACCATAGGGCAAACGGAGCAGCCGCTCCAGGCGCTAAGTCCTTGGGGGCGCCTCAGTGGTAAAGAAAATTAAAGGGTATAAATTAAGGCTGGTATACACGGTAAGGAAATCCTTTGAGGATTAACCGTGATTTTTTTTTCTATCTATCCATTTTTAAATAAAAATAATTATTTATACGTTGGGAGATATTTTAATAAGTTTTGTAAATTACTATGTTCGATCCAGCCAGTTATATCCGAGTTTTTTTCGTCTGTTAAGCACATCCTTTGAGGATTTCCTTACCGTGTATACCAGCCTTTAGGGGCAACCAAGGGGGGCGCCATAATAGGATCCCGCTCCATCCTAAAACTTGCCTCGGGCCGGCACTGAATAGATCCTCCTGGAAAGTAATCGAAAAAGAACATCGACATAACTTTCGTTTGCTTTGTTGAAGGCTTTCGATGTTCTCTGCATGATGAGATTGCAAGAAGTAAGATTTGTTGTCAGCGATGATCCTGGACAAGAACTGTTCGCCTTCTGTGTGATAATAGAGATGATGCAGTGAATTCTCTTATGAGGATATTTAAACAATCTTAAACGTATTTCGAAACTTTCGACTTCAATATTTACTTTGTCATTCTCAACGTTATGACAGAAAAACAAATAGCGTTCTTCTCTACTTCATCAGAATGTTTGCTTGTTAGAAGGTCTGACATATGAGCACATACAAATAAGCAATAAATCACTCTGCAAATAAATCTAACACAAATAAAAGTATCTGAAAATTTATTGCTTTATTACTCAAGTGAAAGAGATATTTGATGTTTTGAAAAAATGGCATTTAGTAATTTAGTTGCGCTTAAGAAAACCAATTAGATCGGACCAATTAGATTAAGTTTTATATAATTTGTTTACTATATACATAACTAGGTAATTTTTTTAACTTATAATCAGTAGTAGCCAACAATGATTATGAATAGTTCAGTAGTAACCACTTAGTGATATTTCTTAAAACGTTTAATAATTAGATTCTAATTAAATTATAGATTTACATTTAATTAAACGGAATTACTGTATATAATGGGAAATGAAAAAACAATTTAATATCGTTCGAGGTAATCTCCTGAGAAGTTATATGCTTTTGTGCGTGTTCATATGTCTATTGTAACATTTAAATGTATTTTAAAATGCATTATAGTTTACTGTTACTGATTCTTTTGTGATTATGTTGAGTTTAATCTTAATTTTGCATTCTCAAATCGCTTATCTTTCAGCATTAAATTAGAGAATAAGAATGATTTTCAATGGTAAATCGTCAGAATAATTTATTTCTGCAAAATAACTGTGCTCTGATAAAAACTTGTTAATCTTTATTATAAAGTAATTTTGGACATTGCTATACAGCAGAAAACACTCTTCTCAAAAATGAAGATCTTATTGAGTTCTTTTATACTACTACTCATTCACTATTTGATTTTATTAAAGAAATTATTCTTCACTAATTTATTTAGCTTTAAAAATCGTTATTAATATTACTTTTTGATTTTTTTTTAATCATTCGTTTCAAAATATTGATACGTAATTGGATATACAGTATAGTACGTGATGTCTACTTTATTGTGTATTTCAATCGCACTTTGTTTAACTTGAGACAAAATTTAATGTCTCTAATGATAAATAAAGTAGTAGTGATTGATTTATCATTATAAACAATGGCAGAGATTTGCACTTAACAAAATATCTAATGCCACTGCAGGCGAAAGACGAATGACCAGAGGAATGGAATTGATTAACTGTCATGGACACGATGAATTTTGTTCCTACATGCTCCATATTTGTAATGAATTCAATACTGAAATTTAATTACCAAACTTTATAATTTGTGCATAATTAAGTAAAATGTAAATTAATTTATATACTTGTGCTGTAGCTTGGGAATATTTTATTACTGTTTTTACATATTGAGGCAGGGAAAGTAGCCTATAAAAGAAGGTCGACTCTGCTATAAGGACTGTTTGTTCTTGAAGTGTGTAAAAGGATGTTCAAATTAAAGAAGACACTTTTGTGATACTTCTGTGCATTAAAAATTTGTAATGATTAACTTCTTTTGTTTAATTTATGAAACTAAATTTGGCAATTAGGTAACAACAAAATTTTTGTTGTTGTTGTCATTTGAGTATTAAATTACTTCAAAAACCTTTATATAACAAAAAAAATATACCTTTATTAATCACAGAAAGTAATAATTCTAATATAATAGTTATGAATGCAGTTATACCTAAATGTCAACTAATATTATTATTGTTGTTTATTAACTTTATTAGCAAAAAGGGAAAATTCTTTTGCTCGTGGACAGGATACTTACAGACAATACAGCAAATAATCTTGTTTAGAATTAATAGTCCTTCAATATCAACAATTAACATTTAAATTTTGAGAACTTTATGGTTATTATACTTGTTTGGGCTGCAATTTGAAAGTTTATTACTTTATTAGTGTTTTTTAATTTAATATTTTTCATTTAGCATTTTTTCAATCCCTACACAATGAAGCAGTATGATGCAAAGGAAAGCAATGTCAAACAAACTGTCAAATGAAAAAAATCTAAATAATTTCCATGATTACAGTTTTACATTGTTGTTTTATTTATTTTATTCCAATCAGATGTTTTAATTAGTTTAATCAATGCTTTTTATATAATTTCAAAAATTCTTATAATCTTATTCATTACGAACTTTATTCTACTCAGATTATTTATAACTGAATACTTTATATCCATTTTTATTAAATTTTTTTCAGAATTCTTAATTCAGTCAATCTTAGAGAGACTGGATTAATTTTTCAATAGTTTTTATAATTATCACTTTAATTCATAAATTACATTTTCATCAATATAGATATTTGCTTTGCATGAAATCAAGTTTTCAATATATTTTTAATTTTAATTATTAGATGATATACAGTTAAACTTGATTGTAATGTGCATAAAGAAAGTAAGTGCATTTGTTACTTATCCATTTTTAGTGATTTACGTATTTTATTAACAATGGATATAGTAGCAGTTTATGACTACTGTATACAGTATACCCCCTATAATGCTTAGATACGTTCCACGCTAATCGAATTTTACGTTGTAGGAATGATTAAATACATGAGCCAATCGCAGCCCGATAGGTGGGAACTTTACGGACTAAGGCTGTTCGAAAGGTTTTCTTCTATAAAATTAACCGATTCTAGACTAATTCCACTCAACATTTCCAAAACACGTATAATTTTTTGGGANGTTCTACAAAACTTCGATAGAACGAGATGCTGAATTTAAAATTATCGATTTGTCACCACAACAAGTAATTTCAGAAATATAAAGTTATCGTTTCTGTATGAAAAAAGGAGATCTATTAGCCTACATCTGAAAAATACAAGGACACGATGGATTTATTATCATATATACTTCCCGTTCATCATGAATATTTTAAAATGTTAAATCCTGAATAAAATTCATTTAGTTATACCTACGTATAAACTGAAAATGTATAATTTGATTGAAATTCTTAATAAAACTGAATTTTTTTTGTTATGTTATATTTTCTACTAGAATATTCTTTGTTTTGTTTCACTTTTTATCAAATGAATAAATATTTATAAAAATTTGAATAGTATTTTGTTTTTATTATTAAAAAAAGGCTGATGCAACTGAAAAAATTCCCAATTAAATGAACGATTACAATAATTCATTAATTTTGAAAGTGAGGCAAGTCCATTTAGTTATAATGAAACTCTTACTTTTTTTTGTCAGCACTGTAAACACTATTGGATTATAAACTTACATTATCTGGTACCACAAAATATTAAAAATATATCTATTAATACTTACCAATATTTTTAAATTTATTGAAATGCAAACCTTTAAATATCTCGCAATAACAAAAATTGGACTTGCCCCATTTTCAAAATAAACGGCTCATTTAATCAATAAGAATCTCATAAAATTATAGGATTAATATTTAGTGGTAATATTCTAAAGTACTTTCTAGGTAGTTAATACCTTTTTAATTTTTTCTGCCTTGCACACACTAAAAGGTCCTTTCTTTTAGCAACCCCATTATGGATTTGGCGTGGCCAACAATGGGGAAGCCAAACCCATTGTTGTGCCCTACCGAGTGATGACGATCCGGGTTATATCCGGACAGACTACTGCCGAAAAATTTGAGGTTTCTCGACCAGTCGGATTCGATCCCGGATCCCAGAGCGGTAGGCTGACACCTGAACCATTCGGCTATCGTGTAGGAAATAAGTTCTGCGTTATTAAGCACGGACGGCCCAGCAGTAGACTCGTTTAAGAGGAGTATATTCAGAACTTTGAATTCGAACTCGGGTAACAAAAAATATACTCGCTCATCTTTATATCCTTGCAACAAAAAGTTAGTGGTGCCGTAAAAGGACGGCAGATATAGGATCGTTTCAATACTCATATGTAATAAAACTATGTCTTTAATTCACATACAAAAAAATAAAAATAAATGTACTCTCTTAATTAACTCAAGATGAGCGGTTAATAAATTAGAACAGAAAAGAACAATGTCAAAACTTATAAACAGCGTCAGAGCCTATGAACTTATATACAGGTCCCATAATATTTAATCGTTATTGTTCGGAGATTCGAAATTACTTTCAGTCGAACTCAAATTACCGAAGTCTTGTTCATGCTACTATCAATGCGCGGCCGGATGGTCGAACGGCTAATGTAGTAGCTTAACGCTCCGAATCCGAAAGGGTTGGAAAAATTCCAGAAATTTTTCGAAAAATGGTCGGTCTGAATATGTTGAATCCCGTACTATATGATAGAGAGAGATTTAAAAACGAGCAATTATTCATTGTGACATGATCACAATGACAGGCTGCAAGTTTCAATCATATATTTTAAATTCAAAAAAATTAATATGTTCTCAATCTCAAATTTTCAGTGTCTTGCCCCTGTACATCACATTTTTCCTGATAACAACAGAGTCACGCTGGTCATCTATGTTACTCCGTTCGGGGAAAAATCGTTTAATTGAAATCATGTGACTTCTGGTTTATACCGAAGTTCACAGTTAATCGGGGTCTTCTACCTCTAAGCTTTCCATAACTAGTCTCTACTTTCATCTAACCAACCTCGAAATGAAGGAAAGACAGACAGGTGACAGTGGGAATTTATAGGCCTACAATTTTTCAAATTGCAGTCCAAATAATACTTTTGAAAAAGAATGCCACCAATGAGATTAATTAAAAGAAAAAACTTTTCATTAATTTATTATATAACAACAACTTCAGTTTATAAATAAAAAATGAACAAATTGCATATAGAATGTTCCATGAGGATATATAAACTGTACTATGCAGAGTGAGTTAGAGATGAGAAAAAGTGACTCTTTTTGCTGACATACTTCTTTGACTCAATTCACATTAGAGTTGACTCGAGAGCTGGATCAAAAACTTATTTGACTCCATTATTTATTTATTTTTTTTCCATTTATTTAATTCCATTAATATCTGACGTTTTTTAGCCGTTAAAAAGAATTTATTAAAGCAATCTCTAAGCCATTATTATTATTATTGTAGTGCAAATGGGGCATCCTACAGGGTATCCTACAGGGCATATATACTTGTCCCTAGCGTTATGCCGGACCAGAATCGACATAAATATATTAATAAGTTATTCTGCAGTTATGTGCTGTAGATGTATGTATTCGTGTTTGTGTGAGTTTACACACAAACACGAATACAAGAATTTCCTGGCTATATGGCATGTGTTTAGTATGGCAGCGTTCTGTAGTATAATGTACTGTACTGTACAGTATAGTACCTGCTGTTGTTTCAAGACTTACGTAATGTATGTGGTATGATGTCTATGAAAAAAGTACTACTGACACAATAAGTACCACATCCATTCTTCACAGACCTTTTTTTGATGGGAGAGTTCTGATTATTTACTAATTTTTCAGAGTATGTATTTTGTGTGTTGTGGCTATTTTGTATCAGCTGTATTTACGATGCGTGATTTTGTTTTGTTTGTCAATGTGATGTCTGGTATCTTATGATGAATTGTTTTGTCTGTGATTATAGATTGGTCGTAGTATATTTTGTGCGCGTTGTTTTCTATGACCGTCTGAAGCGTGTAGTAATAGTATGGTTCCTCCTGGATATGTACTGCAGTAGTTTTTATTTGTGCGTGTGCGCCTAATATAGACCTATTATATTTGCTATTTTGTTAGGTCGATTTAAGTAGTCAAATAGGCCAAAATTCTCAAATTGTTCTGAAAATACCTGACCATCCGTTTCACTACTATCCTATTTTTTTCTCATTTGTTCTTTCATTTGTACTTTCATTCTCCTCTTTCTCTCTCCAATTCTTGCTTTCTTCGTCTCTTCCTTTCCCTCTTCAATCACCTTATTTTCTTTTTCTCTGCCTCTCCTTTCTAACTGTCCAAGTTATGAAAACATTTAACTGATTACTACTTTCATCTTTATTCTGTTCAACTGTTGCCTTCTTTCTCCTCCTTTGTTTCCCTTCCTCCTGTGGATAATCTCTTCTCCTGCACATTTAACTTCTGGCAATTTTTGCTCAGAGGTCTAATCCCACGAAATTTAGCACATTGCCTCTTCACACCATGATAATTCGAATTATCACAGTATTTACTGACAAGAAGTTCGGGACATCTGTATGCATCGCCAAACGAACTATCCTTTTAGCAGAACAGATGATATGAGACTTCGGACAAGCAATAGGCGAACAATTACGAACTCTTCCAAATTTACTTAAAGCCTTGCACACTGTGTTAATTCCATTCATTTCGTCTTTCCGTCTGCCAAACTCACCATCAACTCTATCTCCGATTTTCTGACCTAGCGTCAGAATCCGCCATTTCGTCTCCACATTCTTCACTGGAGGCGACGATCTGGTGATGACTCACGTGGATAAACATCCACGTGAGTCATCACCAGATTCTTTGCCTTAAAACAATCAACAATTCATCTAGGGATGGATTCTTTGCCCATACATGAACGAACCTTTCCCGTGGTAAGTCATCAGTTTTAATATTTGTCTCTACCTTCCATTTCTTTCAAGTAGCCTTCTTCCTAAAATCACTTCTTCCATCCATACACTCCGAATGATTTTGGAATAAGTAACTATCATATGTTGCAAAATTTCGTGCATCATGTGGCATTTCCTACAATTATTGTTATTACTATCATTTAAATACTTTATATGCTTGAGAACTGTATATAATGCAAATTACATCTTAAAGAATCTCTTGTGCTAAAAATCAAATTATTATTTATCGTTTAAAAACTAATTTAAAATTTATAAAATTTTCCAAATTAGAAAGTTATTGCTCACCATTAGTTTATTAAACAGAAAATTTTATTTAAAACTGCATTGCAACTTATATTATATACGAAATTATATAAATGTATTTTAGATATTTGCTCTGTTTAACGTTTTCAACGTAAATCATTAAATTACCTCATAACCCAATATATTAACTATGCATTAATCACTACATGTTTGTGTCCATAGTATTACAATTATTTTATATATTCTACGTTTGATGATAATTATGACATAATTTTCGAGAATTCATAATGAATGAAAGAAAACTAACAGCCAAACAAAACACTTATTAACCTGCAGCAACTTTCCATCAAATATTCCACATCTTTGTAGCAAGTTTCAAACACCAATAATATCATGTGATTTTGTATTATTTCATTAAGATAAATATTTAATAAAATTATTATTTTTTCACTGAATAACTATGTGAAATACAGTAATTTATAACTGGGAGAATTGGTAATTAGTTAAGCAAATTAAAAGAATCTATTTTCAGTATATTCAAAAGGTTTCTTAAGTCAAAAATTACATAAGTTTCTACATATTTCAGTTTATATATATATTGTATACAAATAATAAACAGTATTACAAGATAATTTAACCAAAGTATACATGATGACCTTAGGGAGGAAAAGAATAATACTTTCAAAAATTAATTATTTTTAATTAGGAAATTTTTTTATATTTTTAACAATACAGGATGTTGATTAATATTTTATTTATTTATCATTACAAATCAATTATTACTCAACTTATTTATATTATTCATAAACTGAATAATGTTACTCCCTTAGGCAATCAAACCATTCTGTTGAAATAAGTTATGCTAGATTGAGGAGATGTATAGCTTCTTTGGCACACTACTTTATATAATAAAACTTCAACATTGTTAAAATCTGATAAAAGTTTAAAGGATAAATATTAATTTATACAAATTAATTTTGATTTAAATTCTAATATTGTATCTATTCTCTATTACTACTAAATCTATTCTTAATTTTCATTTTTAACAATTTTCTTGTATCACTTGTTAGTAACTTTTCATAATTATTTTATTCAAATAAAAGATTGAAACTATTCATAAAAATTAATCATTACAGAAATTTTTATGTAACTGTAACAAATGACATAATTAAACTTTGTATTAATTGTTTTACATTTAAAATTATTCATTTTTTTAAAAATGTTAATACAGAAAAAGCTTCTTCAAAAACTAAAAGTTTATAAGTCTTAACAACAAATACCTGTTTATTTTTAAGAAACTGAAAAAGAAAAATTACCAATAAATATTTTCAGAACTTTTGAAATTGTTTATTGTTTCTGTTTCTTGTTTGTCTTCTTAAAAATAAGCATATGTTTATTAATTATTATAAGTATTAAATAAGGATTCAAAATAAAAAGAATGAATAAGATGTGTACACTTCTTTAAATTTTATAAAATTGATTTAAATGTTTGCATTAATTAAATTACATTATAAAATTATAATGTTATGTACAAAAATAATAAATTTATTTATAAAAATTCAAATATTTTGATTTCAATATTAACTTACAATCTATTTAAATAATTTAAGTTTTTTAAAGAAATGTTGAACTATAGATTTTGGATAAGGTTTAGTTGCTAAACAAGTTGCAAAATTTTCTGGTTGTTCAATCCATATTTTATGATCTATCTTATCATTTTGTAATTCTTCGGATAATTTCCTTAGGGCTATTTCATCTTCAGTCTGTAATTACAAAATAACTTTAAATTAAACATTTACTTAAAAATAAATAGATCATTAGTAAATTCATAATGTATTTGCAACACTATTCATTTTTGAATTAAATAATATGCATAATAATAATATACATTGAATAAATACATATTAAATATGCATCATGTAAATCTTGTACTATTCCTATTTTTAATAAATATAACAATTTATTTATATAATATTCATTTTCTAATTAATAATTTGCTATAAATGTTTTACTATCTATAGTATTACTCAACACATTATTATTTTTTCTAATAAATTATTAAAAATGACAACATTGCATTTTACTACTAGAGATTTATATAATCACATTTACATATAAATTTTTTTGATAAAACCTTTTAAAACAATTTTCAAAAAAAATTTAAGAGCTCAATGATAATTAATTATTAATGATTTATTTAAAGAAATGCTATAAAATGTACATATTGTGAGTTGTTTTTATAAGTAAAAAGTTATGTACAGTGAGTCAATAAAGTATTTGTACACTTTGAATCAGCAGTTCTTAACAGTGTTCTTTTAAGTTCTTAATACTTTGAATGAAGTTCTTTACGTCCAACCACTTCTTGCAATCTTTGTTTGAATTTTATATAACATTAACAGCAATATTAATTTTCTCGTCTCTTCAAATTGGTTTTTCTATATATTTATCAAATATTTCCTGAGATTATTTTTTTAATTATCTTCTGTTTTAAGTTTAGATCCAAAACATGCCATAAATTTCTAATGGGGTTGATTTCTTGACTTTAGGATGGGTGGAGTAGTTTTTCTTTTAATTTATAAAGCATCCGTTCTTTTACAATATTGGCAGTATGTTGAGGATTGTACAGCTGGAAAATGAAATCATTCTCTTATCCCATTTCTCTTGTACTTTCCACTATATTATCATGCAATATCATTAAATCTAAAAATAACTCTTACTTTCAACCTCGTAACCTGAGTGTATGTATAATACTTCAGCTAACATTTTTGACGCCCCTTCTGGGCTCTTCCTCAGGCTTTTTTTGATAAATACTGAGCTGGACATTGAAAATCGAACACTTTCTTTTTATTTTTGTAATATTTATCATTAAATCTATTTTGTTATCCATAATATTGTCAATAAATAACAGATTTCCTAATCTAGTGTATGACATGCAACCCCAAACATGTCCACCATTTCTATACTTTACTGTAGGAACTGAACTTTATTTAATTCTATATTTAGTTTCTCCAGACCATTGTTCTTCCATCAAACAAAAATAAATTAAAGTTGCATTAATCAGAAAATATGACAGGTTTTCAGTATTCTATTTGTTTAGATAAGCTGTAGCAAAATCTAGGCATTTAACTCTATTGTTCACTCAAGAATGATTTTTCACTACTTTCCTGATAACTTTTCTTATTGTTTCTATATATACCTTTTTCCAATGTTAAAGCAATGTCACTTGCCAGATCAATGCACTAATTAGGATTTTTCTTCGCTTCTTTCAATATCTATTGTTCTTTTTGATTATTAGTATTTTTGGCCAGCCTAAATGATGTAGTCTCAAATTTTATAATTTTATAAATTTATAATCAACTGAACAGTGCTGAATATGTTTTATGATGCATGCTATCTGAAATTTTTTCATTCTTGAAGTAAATTTGTGTTCATCAAATTTACTGAGTTTCTTTACTTTTGGACTCTTTCCAAAATACCAATGCTTTTACTGATTAATGTCTACATTAAGGTGTGTGACCACAGATGATTGGAAGGTTGTTAGTTTTCAAAATTCCTTTACAGATAAATGTATTCACTAAGGTGTGCAAATACTTTATTTGAATTTCATTTCAACAATTATTATATTTAGAAAAAGAGATTATTATGAAAACTTTATAACATTACAGTGTATATGTACTGTACTAAACATTTTATCTGTATAAGTACTGTACATAAGTTACTTAAGTAACATTTATTAAGTTTTATTTATCATAATTAATAATAAATTAAATTTAAATAACGTTTCTGAATAAGATTTTCATCAACATATTTTATTTTGACTCACTTCTAAAACCACTTTCCTCATTCGATCAAGGTCTGACGTATATTTAATTACGTAAGGGTCATCTTTATATAAATGATAAACAGCTGTTGTTGCGTGACAAGTTTGTGCAATTACAGCTCCTAAAGGCCATTTCAAAGTCTTCAACAAATCTTTTCTCACAACAATGTACTGAACCACGTTATCGTCTCCGGAGGCAGCCATTTTTAAATGAAATTAACAGCGCCACCTGCTATTTTTCTTAATAAAAAAATTCCGCCTGTCAAATTATTCAAATTCGACAAATAATGATAGAAGAAGCCGTCTTTTTATTTTATCCTTTCAATTTTGCAGAAATAATAAAATAATATAAAAATTTTATATAACATTAACAGCAATATTAATTTTCTCGTCTCTTCAAATTGGTTTTTCTATATATTTATCAAATATTTCCTGAGATTATTTTTTTAATTATCTTCTGTTTTAAGTTTAGATCCAAAACATGCCATAAATTTCTAATGGGGTTGATTTCTTGACTTTAGGATGGGTGGAGTAGTTTTTCTTTTAATTTATAAAGCATCCGTTCTTTTACAATATTGGCAGTATGTTGAGGATTGTACAGCTGGAAAATGAAATCATTCTCTTATCCCATTTCTCTTGTACTTTCCACTATATTATCATGCAATATCATTAAATCTAAAAATAACTCTTACTTTCAACCTCGTAACCTGAGTGTATGTATAATACTTCAGCTAACATTTTTGACGCCCCTTCTGGGCTCTTCCTCAGGCTTTTTTTGATAAATACTGAGCTGGACATTGAAAATCGAACACTTTCTTTTTATTTTTGTAATATTTATCATTAAATCTATTTTGTTATCCATAATATTGTCAATAAATAACAGATTTCCTAATCTAGTGTATGACATGCAACCCCAAACATGTCCACCATTTCTATACTTTACTGTAGGAACTGAACTTTATTTAATTCTATATTTAGTTTCTCCAGACCATTGTTCTTCCATCAAACAAAAATAAATTAAAGTTGCATTAATCAGAAAATATGACAGGTTTTCAGTATTCTATTTGTTTAGATAAGCTGTAGCAAAATCTAGGCATTTAACTCTATTGTTCACTCAAGAATGATTTTTCACTACTTTCCTGATAACTTTTCTTATTGTTTCTATATATACCTTTTTCCAATGTTAAAGCAATGTCACTTGCCAGATCAATGCACTAATTAGGATTTTTCTTCGCTTCTTTCAATATCTATTGTTCTTTTTGATTATTAGTATTTTTGGCCAGCCTAAATGATGTAGTCTCAAATTTTATAATTTTATAAATTTATAATCAACTGAACAGTGCTGAATATGTTTTATGATGCATGCTATCTGAAATTTTTTCATTCTTGAAGTAAATTTGTGTTCATCAAATTTACTGAGTTTCTTTACTTTTGGACTCTTTCCAAAATACCAATGCTTTTACTGATTAATGTCTACATTAAGGTGTGTGACCACAGATGATTGGAAGGTTGTTAGTTTTCAAAATTCCTTTACAGATAAATGTATTCACTAAGGTGTGCAAATACTTTATTTGAATTTCATTTCAACAATTATTATATTTAGAAAAAGAGATTATTATGAAAACTTTATAACATTACAGTGTATATGTACTGTACTAAACATTTTATCTGTATAAGTACTGTACATAAGTTACTTAAGTAACATTTATTAAGTTTTATTTATCATAATTAATAATAAATTAAATTTAAATAACGTTTCTGAATAAGATTTTCATCAACATATTTTATTTTGACTCACTTCTAAAACCACTTTCCTCATTCGATCAAGGTCTGACGTATATTTAATTACGTAAGGGTCATCTTTATATAAATGATAAACAGCTGTTGTTGCGTGACAAGTTTGTGCAATTACAGCTCCTAAAGGCCATTTCAAAGTCTTCAACAAATCTTTTCTCACAACAATGTACTGAACCACGTTATCGTCTCCGGAGGCAGCCATTTTTAAATGAAATTAACAGCGCCACCTGCTATTTTTCTTAATAAAAAAATTCCGCCTGTCAAATTATTCAAATTCGACAAATAATGATAGAAGAAGCCGTCTTTTTATTTTATCCTTTCAATTTTGCAGAAATAATAAAATAATATAAAAATTTTATATAACATTAACAGCGATATTAATTTTCTCGTCTCTTCGAATTGCTTTTTCTATACATCAAGAATTGCACTCCATATATCTCGATCGGATTCTGAATTGCATTTTTCTCATGTTTTTGTAATATATTTTCTACAGTAGCTAGAGGGAAGCAATTTTAACATTCAAAGTAAAATATTGATTTTCAGCAGAAGAGCAAACTTTAACATTGCTACAATATTTCAAATGGACTCGGGCGATGTAACAAGTCATCACACTCACATATATAACTCCGATAACCATATTTAAATTCGCAATTTATAAGAGCGCTTAAAATCGATCATCTTTATTTAATCAGTCACAAATTATCATATAAATTTACGATTTATAAAATTCTTATAAGCTGTTAAACAGTTAATTAAATATTTATATGTTTTACGATTAATATATTTATGATATAACGTTAAATAAATCTAAAGTTAAGAACATTTAATTTTAGTTAATATATAAATGAATAATAATTATTTATAACTATTTATATAAGAGCTTAACATGAATCTATACTTTAAAAAAGTCGATTTTATATAATTTTTATGTCTTTCTGACTATTGATTTCGTTTACTTTTTTATATTTTCTATAGAAAATATACTTAACATAAAATTTGGATTTAAAAAAAAGGTTATTTAATGTAGCGAAAGAGAATAAAAGTTTTAAAGCATTAATGAATGATAAAAAATATATTTGGATTTTTATTCAGGATAAAGTATTTTATATATATATATATATACACACAAGTGAAANATTTATATAATAATTGATCACTAGATTAAAAATAATGTTTGATAAATATTCCGAAATCCAAAGTTGATTTTTTCGTTGTCATGGTTACATTTCTAGCCGACGATTCTAGGAAGCGTATAAAATCAATGAATATTATACTCATATCAATATTGACAGCTCACTAATAATTCATGAGATTTATAATTTTTGACGTCCATCACATTTTTCCAATCTTTATATTTCTCAACAAATAGAAATGAAATAACGCAATTATATACCGTATATAATACGCAGATTTTCAATCGCTTAATATCTTTTAAACATTACGATTTATCTTTATCTGATTTTTTTGAAAGTTTTTAAAATTAAATTCTTTCCTTTACAATAGATCATTTAAAGAGCTTTGTATCCTTTTCAAGTTATTTCGCTCTTTATTGATCATTACATTCTTCCCACAAAAACCAAAGGATTCTGTACTCAACCCCTGCTCACGGTAACGATCCATCCTAGATATTAACTGTTTTTTCTTGCACTAGTTCAAAAGCAATTTTCTTTTATAGTGAAGTTTTATTTGTTTTTTATATAATTAAAATCAATTAAGTTTGACTTGTTCGGTTTTTTTTTCCACGTTTTCAATCACGTCAGTAGACTAAATTGTTTCCTTTTTTCCTTTTTTTTTTTGGAAAATATTTAAGCGTTGTTAGTTTAGTTACGTTATCTCTAAACTTTCTTTCACGTCTTCTTTAACGTTTAATTTTGTTAGAGTTCAATGATAGATTCAAGACGTTTTCATAGTTTTCGGCGTATTAAAGAAAATTAAGTTAATGCTAAATTTAATTATGTTATTATAAATATAATAGGCATTATACTCTATTTTTCTCTCGCTAATTTTAAGTTATTTAAGAATTCAGAATGTAAAGAATCGCTCCTTTTTTTTTTTGAATACGAATGAATGAGAAATAAGTTTTTATTTAAATTTGTTTTCCTTTTAAATTGTGCACGAATAGTCTTATTTATTTTTTCGCTGCATCAAATTTAAAAACTGGAATAAAATTTTAAAAGTAACCTATAATTTATAGATGTTTTATATCAACACACGTCAATCATATTTAAAGGTAGGAAAAAATATATATATGTTTAATATAGTCGGATTTAAAAATTGTATGCGACAGTACAATTCGCTCGATATCAAGGTTTATTTTTCTTCTATTAAATAAAATCAACCCCAAAAAAATATCGGTAATGTAAGGGATGATGACGAGGAGACAGAAAATTTATTTTTTTATTAAAATAACTGATGTGTTTCAAGTGAGACCAGGGTAGTAATTGTATATATTTGCCTTCAAATGGTAGTTAATTAAAATAATATATATGATTTTTCTAGTTGTATATTATTTTTTGATTAAAAATAACTTCTCTGTCATCCCTTATATTGCCAATGTTTTCGGGTGTTTTTTGTGCTGTTCTTGTGTGTTTGATTGTTAAAAAAGTTACTGTTGTTGTTTGTCACCTTCAGGCCTTTTACATTGTATAAATACAGTAGTATTTTCGAACAAGAACGTTAATGCATTATCAGATTAATATTGAAATGCAGATCGGGTGCTAGAAAACGTTAATAATACATTAGGAAAATAAAAATAAACTGTTAATTTTTTTACTAAGAAGTAATAAAAAGTCATCGGTGGCCGTTAAAAATATAAAATGAAACGAGTTAATTATTTTAATTAACTTGAATATAATTTAATTTAACTCAAAAAATAATTTTTGAAATGGTACTAACGTAGAGGCGCCTCTGGTGGTAAATATACGTGGATGAAATATTGTAGAGAACTTACGAGGAATTAAAATTATTAAAGCTTAGAGTCAGGAAAATACGAATCTGATTAATCAATTAATTTATTATTAAGATACTTAAGTCGAGTGCGCATAATAATAACGTTGGAAAAGAAAGAAAATAAAAATTTAAATAATTGAAAAATCAACTGCGCAATCTATTACAGTAGATAATACGCGGCCGTTCTTCCTTCGTTTTCGTTTTTTTTTTCTATTTTTTTTTCGATATTTTTATGATTATCAGTTAGTTTTCCGTTTTCTGCAGTTTATTCTTGTTGTTTTTACATAGGGTTGCCAGATACTTAGGTATAAAATCCGGAACAAAATGAGTTCTTCCCGAAAGATACCGGAACTCTCCAGTTTCAGGGCACGCAATAGATGTACATTTTAACTTTGCCAGTGACAGAAATACATTTAAAATGTGGAAAAAAAAGAAAGGAGACGTTTTAGAATAAAGTCCTCCTGTCTCTAGATGGAATTCGGAAAAAATCCGAGACAATCCCGGAAAAGCGGCGAATCTGGCAACCCTAATTTTCGATAAAAATTCTCTTGTCCACAATTCAACACCGATAAAAATATTTAAATTTAAGTTTAGATTTGGGTTGATACGAATATAGTTCAGCTCGATATTTCCTTTTCTCTTTAGATATAATTTAAGGATCAAGTGATCAAAACACTGCTATACATAGTTGATGGATGGAAACAATTTCTACTCGTCTTGAAATAATCAAGACAAATCTTTTGTGAAGCTGAAGGAATCCGCTGTTGGAAAGAAACATTTTTGATACCATTCTAAGATCTATTTGTTAGCATCGATTCTTTAGCCATCAATTTTTATCCTACTTGTCCAATTCAAAATCGTGATGTCGATTTGGATGAGAGAATCTTGTTTCAAACCACTTGAGCGAAATAAAAGGCAAATTTAATTAATGACAGCGAAAGTAAATTATAGACGTATCAAAACTCTGATAATATTTCGCTAATCATTTGACTTGAGTAAAATACTTAATAACTTATAATTATATTAGCTTATAGTAATTTGATTTATGTCTTTGAAATTATGAATTAAGTGTTAATATTTTTAATGGAATTTATTATTAGCGAAAATCGCATGATGCATTTAGTAAACTTATTTATGTATAAATGAAGGAAATGTTTAATGTATTTAAACCTATTATATTAAAAAACATTAATTAAAAAACTTGTTTAGTGTATAATTAGCATATTAGATAACCTAATTATGTCCGTTATTTTATGCTTAACTTAAGAATTTAGTATATAAAAGAAATAATAGATTCTTTTAAAATTTTTAAGTTTATTTTATTTTTTAAATCCTTTTTTTAAAACAATTTTAATATAAGAATTTGCCATAGTAATTAATAATAGCAATGCTTGCTATAATCAGAGCTGCTGAGAGCTTATACAGGAGCGAACAAGGGGCCTGGGGTATAGTAGGCCCCCTGTTTGCCTTAGCGGTCCTTTATTAATTATTTTTATTTAACATTACCATTAAATTCTAGAATTTCAAATTTCCTTGTAATCTGTAAGAAACCATTTAGCCTATAGATTCGTTTATGCAACACAATGTTTTTACCAAACAATTCATTGTTAAAATTCAATAGAGCAGACACTTTAAGCTTATTTCTAAAATTTTAAATAGCTTTAAAGAACATAATAAAAGGCAAAAATTTACAATAAATCAAAGGAATGATCCTTGAGATATAATAATCACAGCTCTTTGATTTATCATAAAAGTACAGAAACCTGTTTGATGTTTAAATGATTGCTATATATTAAAACATTCAATTCGAGTACAGTTTATTATCTAATTTTAGATGAGAATCCGTAGCCTATTTACCCTAATTTACACATAATGGCTATTGTGATTTACAGATACGATGCTCTCGAACGTGTGTGAGATCTTCCAGTCTGGCTACTGACCACGTAACGAAACGAAACACGTACTGTGTGGTTTGACTGAAGCGAAGATTCAGATGGAGAGGATGTGACTGTGCCTTCCATCATTCTAGATTACACTGAATGGGCTATTTGTTCGAGATTAGACTTATAAGTAACGCTTGTACTTGTGCCAGGATTGGAAATGAGCTTGGCAGGATTAAAAATTAATTATGTATCAATGATAACCGACTTGGAAAAAAAAAATTGGCTGGAGAATACTATTAAAGGAAACTTTATCGATTATCTGTCTAAGCACTTACAAAAATTATTAATAAAATTGCATGTCTTCTGTTGTATATGTAATAAATCAAAGTGAGAGAATTTTCGAATTTATACAAATTCTCCTTTCATTTGTAATTTGAATTCTAAATTAGTTGAGAGACTGAATCACAGAGAGGAAAAGAAATCGAAATTAATCCTGATTATATAATTTTATAACATTAGTCTTTTAATTTTTTTTATTTTTTCGATGTATTTTCTTCGTATTTGTCATCCCAGAAGATACTTTTACGTACTGGAGATGTTATCGAATACAGCTTCAGGCCAAAAAAAAACAACAACTTTGTTGGTCTAGTATGTGTTTTTCCCCAAATCTTCTTACATTTTATATGTGTTTTTAATTTTCTTATGAATCCTTTATTACAGTTGAAAATCCTTTATAGATTCGCGACCTGTTTAAATATTCTAATCAATATTTCAGAAGGAGAAAATGAGTAAATATGATTCTTAAATTATTTTATTATGATCTTTTAATTTTATCTTTTCAATTCTTGAATATTTAATTACATCAACAAATTTAGTTAAAATTTAATTTAAGAAAAATCTATAAAATAATTGAAAATCTTTACTTTTTCCATGTTATTTCTATACCTTCAAAGTCATTAAGTTGGTTAAGCTTTTCATTATCGTATTTAAAATGTCGGATATTATACGTAAAGTAAGAATAAAAGAAAATCAATTATAATTATTACGTAGACTTTATGCTTATCATCACTTACATTCAATTCGAGTTTAAAACTTTATATGAGCATAAAACTAAATTGCAAAGTCGAGAGTATAACTCTCTAATTTTGTTAATGAATGCCAAGCACGAATATCAATTTTATTAATGAATCTTTAGCAATATCGTTGAATAATTATACAATATATATAATATATCACAGATTGTGTTCGGACAAATGCTAACAGCTAGCTATTATAAGTTAATAAGTACGCTTCAAATAACGATCAGTCTGCTTTAATTATTTTCTGCAAATTATATATATATATAACCAAGAATTAATTTGCTTCCTGAATTATGTTTTCCATCAGGAATATTTCATTATTCTTATACTTCGAATATCGATTTTGATCTTCTATACAATAAATTTTACTTGATTAATGGCAAGAGTAAAATAATTACATTGATTAATAAATAAACTTAGTGAAATTTTATACTTTTAAAAAATGAAAATATCTTATTTTTACCTATGAATTTTTAAGCAGTTTCTTAGAAATTTCAATTAGAATAAAATCAATAACACCTACGCTTTTTTTTGTTTTATTTTTTTTTTTAATCTAAGGGTCTAATTTGTGGTATGGTATTAAGTCGAGCATCGATTGTCTGTTAATTAATTGATTCTGTAAATGGCTCGAGTGATTAATAAATCAATGATAATCAAGTAGAATTGGTAACTATTCTAACAACCCATCAAGAAAAATATAAAAAGATAAGGTAGTAAAGAACAATGGCTACTTAATCTACACTCACTTTTAGTGTAAGTAATCAATTTTAATTTTGTAAATAAACACGAATGAGAATTTTATTCACTCGAAAAGGAGTATTCTCTCATCTTTTGTGGTACGATTTGATTGTTAATTCAATAATATTGCCGTAATTTGTTAATCTAGAATTTTTCTTTGTTAATCCCTAAAAAATCCTAGAATTTCACTTTTTAAATTGCATTTAAAGTACGTTGATTTATTTAATTATAATTAATGGACATTTTATTATTGTGTAATTTATTTAGAATTTTGAAATAAATTGCATTATTATTTGTTTTTTATTACAAAATAAAATAAAAATTCGTATACGTTTATATACATTGTTACTTTGCTTTTGTTAAAAATACAATAAAATAATTCTCCGGGATGTTTTTAATGGGATATTATAACGAATTACTTTAAAATAATGGCGTTATTTTTACATAATTGTAATTAACGTTGTTATAAAATAGAATTACGGTAAAACAACCATAAATTGCAATTTTATTAATAATAATCGGGTTACTACTATTCCGACTTAAGGTTATGCCTGAAATTATCGATTTGGCCCTAAATCGGATAAAAGGGCCTTATCATTGGTCATTTTCTTGCAGATTTAGCCCAAAATCGGTGTTAAAATCAAAACATATTCCATCAATTTGTTCTGCTTTCTCTTATTTTTAAATACAGTAAAACCTGCCCAAAACGGAACCTGAATAAAACGGAAATCTCCTTCAAAACGGAGCGATTTTTCTACGTTCAAACAACCTGTTCAAAACGAAAACCTGCTTAAACGGGAAAAAATATTCGGTACCGTACGATTCCGGTTTACACAGGTTTTATTGTATTAAAAGGTGCGATAATAATATTCTATTTTTCTTTCTAGATAGATACCGCCATTATGAATTTTCTTTCGAAATTATTACTGTTAATTACAATAATTGTTCAATTACTATTATATTTATATGCCTATTACGAAAATTGTTATTAATAACTATAATTATAAAATTGCAATTTATGTATAATTTATAATATATAGTACAATATAATGCCCATAAGTCGCGTGTTACCGGTATAATAATTTTCTGCAATCCTTTACCGAATTACCTTCTTAAAAATATATAGGTCTATATATAAAATTACATGTTAATAGATTTGTTTTAATGATTTGATTTCCAAAATTTTTGAAGTATTTCAAAATGAATTTCATAATTTTAATTCATTGAAATCTAAATTAGAAAAAAAAAACTTAGTTAATCTGATAGAGTTGATGTGAGCCAGCAGCTGTTATTATTCTTTATGTATATTGTGCGATTTTCAGAAAGATTTTTCACAGCCAAAAAAGTAAAAAAAAAAGGTATTTTTATTTAAAGAATAATTTCATGATTTTCTTTCGAAATTCTGTCTTTATTTGATAACATATTTGTGAAAAAATTGTTTTTTCCCCCCTTAAAATTAATTAAATCTAAGCATGAAATGAAGTTGATAATTCTTTTCTTGAATCATGTCTGAGAATATATTATTAACAAAAGTAGAAAGCTGACATCGCAAATTTTGTTTCTGAAAATAATGTCAAGCCACGTCACTACTCAATATTATCGCGAAAAATATTTTAGTTTTTCTACTTGTTTCAACTATTATTCAATATTTGCATTTACAACGATAGATAATTTTTATTTTATGACAATATGAACTTTTCAAAGTATGATTATTTTTTGTTATTTGGACGACATTAATATTCATTGCATTATAGTAAAGTTTAGACCGTATTTTTTTGGCTGTTTCATAGGTTTTTCTAACACTAATATACAGGATGCAACGCGAGAGAGAGAGAGAAAAAGAATTCCCCATGCCAATATTTTAGAGATAAAATAGGGTGAAAAATAAGCTTAAAATCAACTCTAAACGTTTCTCAAATTCTCCACCGAAGTACTAAACACTAAAGTTGTCAACTTTTTTTTAAAGTAATTTTATATTTTTTATGTTTCTTTTCAATGGATTGAGGCAAGTAAATGTCGTACAGGTAGACCGTATTATAGTAAATATAAACAGAATCTTATCTAGTTTAAAATTTTGTAGTAACCATCCACTTTACAGTAAGAAAAATAGTTGAAAATAAGAGTTTTTCCATGTAAATTTACTTTGAATAACGTTTCCTTTTCTACAGAATAAGAACTGCTCAAAATGTCTTCCGAGGACACAAGTGAAGCTTCAAACAATTCAAGCTTCAAGCTTTTGAAGCAGCTAACTAAGCAAACCAATGATGTAATTCGTCTCATATGAAACGGATTATACCATTGGTCTGTTTAATTTTCTGCTAATTTCTTGAACTCACTCTCCATCTTGAAAACGTAGCGGAATCTCATATATTATTAAGCTTATATGTTAATTATATTACTTATATATATATATTATTTGTTACAGACTAATTGTCAGTTTTATTGGTCGGTTATAAAGGATATCATTTTAACTGCATGCTTCGAATTTGCTTACATAAATTCAAAGCTATTCAGTTAAGAGAAAAGTAATTAAATAATCTTTAATTCATTATTTGACAAGATATTGCATATTCGTCGTCTTACTCTTCGCTGTGTTGATTCACTGCTACCAAAACCACTTTATATATTGGTTACTGCAATCGTAATTGCTTAACATAACGAATGCATAACGATACTGTTTATTATTGTAGTGAATTTATGCTGTTATGCAAATATCAGAAAGAAAAATTGAAATATCATCTGTGTCAAAGTAGTATTTCTTTTAATAGATTTATAACTCTTAATTAATTTTTTTATATTTCTGGTATTACGAACATTCTAATGGTACATCTATCATATTATTATTTAAAAAAAAGAAAATGTCTCAGGTTCCTAAAACAAAGTAACGAGTTGCTTGACTTTCCGGCAAAAAAATTTTAAAATGTGTGTTGGCGCCATCTATTAAGATATTTTATTAAAAACACTTTTTATATATTATTAATTATTATAAAATGACGAACAGCTTAATTTTGAGGGAAGAGATGAATTTTATAAAATATCGTAAATGAGAATAACGAGTAAAATCCTAAGTCCAACTCCACTCGAGCTATGACACGTGATCCTCTCTAGCTCCCCACCCCGTTGATCTTTAATCACCAAAATTTAACGGTATCAATCCTCCTAACATACAAACCTCTCTGCGAAATTTCAGAAATTTTCGACAAAAGACACAGGAGTTATTAAGCTTCAAATTTGGTGAACAAAATCATGCCCTTCCCCCCCCCACACACAATAATATACATACAAAAAAATATCCCATTTTTGTATTTATGAACGTTTTAAGGTCCACTGAATTTAAAATGTAAAAATCTTGGGAGCCATTTTTATATAATAGTAATATATTAATATATAATAGTCTTATCCTATCATCATCTTATCTCTATTTACAGAACTATATAACGATCTTCCATTCATTAAAATAAATGAGATAAAAATAATTAATTATAAATTTAGAATTAATTTAATCTTTAATCTAAATTAAATAAATAAATACTTTTAATATAATTTTAACAACACGCTACAAATTGATCAATATAATGCTTTTATACGACCGATAAAATATATTATGCTAATAAATAATTTGTAATTTATGAATTAATATATTGACTTGATCACTATTATAAGACTTATTTATTATGAAAGCTTATCAATTATTTATTAATGAACTTTACAATGTTTCACTCTGGTAATCTAATAATTGCTTTTATCACCGGATCCACTTTGATTACAACAGTAAAAAAATAATAATAAATAAAATTGTATTAATAAATTGATGCTGGACTATTTGAAGATAAAATGTAACTTGTTTAAATGAATCGAAATCTTTCAAATTCAAAACTTGACAAAAAAAAGGGGGGATAAAATATTGTAAAATTTCATCTCTAATTGATTTTAAATGATTGAATGTTGAATTTTCTTAATTATAAAATGTATAAATTCGAACTAATTTAATTAGTTTTGGAAATAAGTATAGTAAAACCTGCGTAAACCGGAAAGTCGCGTTACCGAATATTCAGTTTCCGTTTTAGACAGGTTACTTTTTAGCATAGAAAACTGCTCCTTTCCGAAGAACTTTTTCCGTTTTATTCAGTTTCCGTTTTAGACAGGTTACTTTTTAACATAGAAAACTGCTCCTTTCCGAAGAACTTTTTCCGTTTTATTCAGTCTCCGTTTTAGACAGGTTTCTTTTTAACATAGAAAACTGCTCTTTTTCGTTTAGGCAGGTTTTCGTTTTGTACAGGTTTCACTGTATTTAATAAATTTTATTGTGTCTAGTTAAAATCACTCGCTTACATACACGGCTCGTTTATTCATTAAAAATGTATGTATATAAATTGTAAAATAATGTATATTCATAATACATACGATGCTTGAAAATAATTTAAATTGAATTTTATACATTACATTTTTAAAGAGATTATTTACTATTTTAAAAGTTGTAATATTTAAAGCTGTAACACGTGTGCTACGTTGCATATAAATCTGTTAAATGAAGAATCTTTTATTTAACGAGTTAAATGCCCTTTTATATATATATTTTTTCTACTTTCTATTTAAAATGTTAAAAGGAAACATCAGAAATTTCGATGTTATAAATGTTTAAATTTCCTTCTTTTGTATCTTTCCAATATAGAAGAGGCCCTTTTTTCCCTTTCTAGGGAAGGCCATCTGGATGAAAACGCCTTCCTTTTATGTGGCCTTCCCTGAAAAGGGGAAGAGGGCCTCTTCCGTATTGGAAAGATACAAAAGAAGGAAATTTAAATATATAATTTACTTAGAATTATTAAATATTATATTAAAAGGACGATCTAAATAGTATTTTTAGTTTATTTTACTTGTAAATAAAATTATAATACTATTCGATTTTCTTGAAATAGGGTTGGAAGACAAATAAAAAATAAAAATAAAGGGTAATATACTATTAAAAATGGAAGGTTAAGGTTATAATTAAAGAAAATTTATCAAATTAAAAAATATAAATGCATTATATAATTAAAAATTAGAAGAATTTAAGCGTAGAATTATCTATTTTATTTATTTTTAAAGAAATTATTTGTCAAAATCGAAGTAACATACAGTATTATCAGAATAAAATGTAAGGGAACGAGATCATTTTTTATTATTTACATACAGGCTAGCAACGTTTTAAAATTTGTTTTGTAAAGTATTATGCATATGAAATTTTTTTATTATTGCGATACAGAAATTGGCTACTTCTTGAAGAATTTTTATTTTAATATTTGACTAAACATCCGCCCTTCAATGCTGGCATCATACATCATTGTGTCTGGTATAACATTTCACTTCCTTTTTTGAAATTTGAAAGATTCTAACCGATGAATGAGAACGTTTCTAACAGGGTAATGTATACATTTCTCTCTTTTTTTTTTTTTTGCATTCCCTCAATAACAGTTATTCTACTCAGAAACAGCTTAATTTTGAGGGAAGAGATGAATTTTATAAAATATCGTAAATGAGAATAACGAGTAAAATCCTAAGTCCAACTCCACTCGAGCTATGACACGTGATCCTCTCTAGCTCCCCACCCCGTTGATCTTTAATCACCAAAATTTAACGGTATCAATCCTCCTAACATACAAACCTCTCTGCGAAATTTCAGAAATTTTCGACAAAAGACACAGGAGTTATTAAGCTTCAAATTTGGTGAACAAAATCATGCCCTTCCCCCCCGCACACACTAATATACATACAAAAAAATATCCCATTTTTGTATTTATGAACGTTTTAAGGTCCACTGAATTTAAAATGTAAAAATCTTGGGAGCCATTTTTATATAATAGTAATATATTAATATATAATAGTCTTATCCTATCATCATCTTATCTCNATTATATATATATACTTTTGAAATTTAAGTCAATTCTTATCACATGGTTACATTCAAAAATGCAAATCATATGACAGAGCGATCAATCATGATTTAGAAGAGCTTTTAAAATAATAAAACGAAGATAATAAGACTTAACTGCTGTATAAATATATGATTAAACAAAATTTTTTTCCTTCTGTATGAATTTTTCAATGAATCAAATTTAAATAAATTGATGATAACAGAATTTAATATTAAAAGTAGTGATGATAATTAGTCAATCATCATGCCTTTTGTATTTACTAAGTAAAAAAGGATTGGGTTGATAATTATGTATTTTTTCCTCCTCGTAAATATAATTGTTTTGAATAATTTTAAATTTAAATTTTACTATAATGATTAAACTAACGGCAGCAACAATAATAATAAAAAAAAGAAGAATAAGATTACATAAAAGAAAATAAATTAAGAAAATATTTTTAGCCCGTTATAACTGAATTCTCCGCATCATTCTAGGAAATTATGTAAAAGTGGTAAAGTGTATTAAAATATAAATATTCTTGCATAACTAGAAAAGTTTTAAATTAAATTTGAAAATCTTATACGCTTTAAAGGATTTTTTTAAAAAATAAAGTAAACTCTCGTTGATTATGAAATTTTCATTTAGTATAAATGAATTAATTTACATTAGAAAATTAATATCAATAATAATAATGACTTTTTTAATATGTAATTGATAAAGAAGAGCAATGGATAAAAATCTAATAAGTGAATTATAATGAGAATTATGTTTAATAATGGTTGCCAGTAGCAAATGTTTGGAGAATTGAAGAGTGTGTATTATCTTTTGTGTAGAATCAAGCAACTTATGAATTACCATGACAAAAGGAACAAAGTGACAAATGCAATTACAAACTTAACACATGTATCATAGATGATGTGAGTCGAAAGAGAATTATCTTTTGTTTTAAACTTTCTCCATTCCTTTAAAACTATTTTTCTTGATGTCTAATTTATCTTAATAACGTCAAAACTCTTTTACTATTTTAAACAAACATCCTCCTTTCGGATGTCATTAATATGGATGATATTTTAAAAGGTGCATATCCTATAACAGAGTGAGAAAAAAATATATATATTTTAAACGTAACTCTTATTATTAAATGGGATATATCATTAGGAATTATCTACAAATTCACTTATGTCATCAATCATGTTTCATGTTTACTGTCATTCCGCTTGATTAAATGAATTTGGTAAAGTATGCTCTATATCGAATTTTAATAAGTAATAATGGAATTCTATAAGAGAAATCCATTAATTTTACTGTGTGCTTTTAAATATATCATATAAAGTTAACTTATATACATAGGTATATATGGAATAACCTATATATATAGTATGATTGGCACTCACGATTACCAATTTTGAAAAGGGGTATTCGCATCTATAGAATCCCTTTATGAAATTAAAACTATAATATTAGAGGTAGAGAAAGTTAGAAAAATTAATTAGATAAAACTAATAATATTACGAATGATAAATCATTCATGTAGAAGTCGATCAAACGGCCATTTCTAAATTGACGTCACGCTAAATTATCAGTTTAGTAATAAGTGCGATGTTATTTACCGAGGGGAGTGTACATTATTCACTTAGAATTGAATGTTAAAGTAGCAATTGAAGGAAATATAAGGAATAACTTCACTGCCTGGCAAATGTGCATCATCACGTCAACTTCCGTGTTGTCAACCTATTAATAGGAGGTTACACAGAGAACGTCACAGTTGTCAGACGTATTTCAGTTTGTCTAAGTCCATTTTGCATCAAGTCCCGGAAAATTTCCTTATTCTATAATTACATTTTCCCAGATTAACACTACTAGAGTGATAATGAAGGTGAAATAATTATTTCTGCACACATAATCTGGTGTCATCATTAACTTTACTACCAGCATCATTATCGTTATTTCAAGTTTGTTGGCAATCGCTTAACTATTGTCAGAATTAACTTTGAATAATTACGAATGTTATGAAATGCAATATTTTTCTCCGAAAGGAATTCGATATCTTTATTTGTTTATGGATCAAATCGATTTGTATTTCTAAATATGTTTTGCCAAAATAATATCTCGTTTTCTAGTTTATTAGAATTTTAAACTAGTGGAGTTCATTTCCTCTTTTAATTCTCGTTTATTCAGCTGCAATTTGAAAAAAAAAAAAAATGTAGACCTATAAATTCCTGTGTCGTCCGTCCGTCTGTCTGTCTTTCCTTAATCTCGAGAACTGAGTTAGATAGATGAAAATCGAGACCAGACATGGAAACAGAAATAGGAAGCCTTATAACAAGATATAAACGTTATTTTAATTTAAAAATTTTCCCCTGAAAGGAATTAGATTTATGACCGACACAACTCTGTTGTTATCAGGAAAAGTATGATGTACAGGGGAAAGCCACTACTAATTTGAAGTGGAGAGCGTATATTTTAAATTAAATAGATTAAAAATTGCAGCTCGGTATTGTAACGATGTCACAATAAATAATTGCACGTTATAATCTTATTTCTAATATTTAATGCCTTTAAAACGTAAGAAAATATTTTTAAAAAAAACATTATTTTTTTACGTTCGTCGTTTATATTTTATCAATCCCATTTTTATTTTATACATTAATTCTAATATTTAGTTCTGTTTATTCGAATATACCTGATTCCTCCGAGATGTTTTCGAACTTAAAAGTTTTAATCTTGTTAGGATTTTTAGGAAATTCACGCGTACGTGCATTCCTACGAGGATAATTTTCGATTATTACGAGTATTCATCACCATAAAAACATATTTTTTGTGATCGCCAAACGAAAATTTAATCTTAAAAGTCGAAAAAAAAAAATTTAACTCTATAAAATATGGTCGTAGTTGGCAAGTAATATCAATTGAAATATTGTGCTATATAGTATCATAAAAATAATTTCGAAATTTTTACAATAAAAGTATTACATGATCTATTTTTTTACGAGATATAACATGAAATTTTTCTAGAAAAAAAATTTAAAAAAAAAAGGAAGTTTTTGCCCTTTCTATAGCGTAAATATTTATGAATCTTTATTGATTGTTGTTAAGAAAATTCTCTTTTTCGTAGTCTAATTCATTTTAAATTATTCAAGATTAAATATTTCATCTACATTATAGTTTACATAGTCAGTAATTCGATTAAAATTTACAGAGCTGACACTAAATTTGATAAACAAATGAAGAGGTAAGAGAAAACATTTCAATGAATCTAAGTAAATCGGGATTTTATATGTATATTTTCGGTGTTATAAAGGAGAAAAATCGGAATTTGAAAATCTTTTTTTTTATATTCAGCCAATGGTAGTAATATCACGCAAGATGTGAGTAATAATATATACACACATATATGCTATATATATATTTAGTAACAGAGAAGGGAAAGAGAAATAAAAATGTTTAATTTCGTTGGAAAAATATTTTTAAAAAATAAATTTTTCAAAAAAAAGCAATAAAAGCTAGTTACATAAAGCTATAATTTTAAAAATAAAGAGCGCTTTTAAAACGGGAAACGTAGGAGTCGGCAGTGAAATTTACGGTTGAGGTAATAAAACTTATAAGGGATCAGAACAAGAAACAGCAACGACAACAGTTTCCTATCTCACTTTCTCCCGCTAGGGTGAGCCACTGTGTTAATGTCTATCCATTTCCGGTGTGTATCCAGCCCGGAAGTGACTGTCTTATATCGTTGCTGTTTGAAAGTGATGACCTATTTCCCATAACGGAGAATGACAGTTAATACCCGAGCTTGGAAATCGGTGGGAAAAAGTAACTAGATAGGAAAATAAAAGGGCTTATTTTATACGCCAATTGATTTAAATTTAATTAACTAACGGTGGCGCCATCTCGCGTTTGATCAGGGAACGTATTTAAATTTTATTACCTGTGTTTTTTTTTTTGTTTTTTGTTAGCCAATTGTAATCACGTTTTATAATAATTTATAAAGTATTTATCCGTATAAAATTATGGCATATTATATAAAGTTATCTTACGTGTACAATTTATTGCGGTTAAGAGGAATTTTTTACCGAGGTGTGACGTCATACCGGTAGTGTCTGTGTGGAAAACCTTATTGGGAAACAGAAAAAGAAATGTGAAAATTTTGCACATTGCTACTTAAAAATTACTTTAATTTAAATATAAGACTTTTCTATTTTATTTTATTCGTATTTAAATCATTTAAAATTTGAAAAGGAGGGGGGTTTATTTATTTATTTAACGTGTTTAAACGTTACGACAGTAAACAATTTGTAAGATTTCAATTCTTTATCTATTAAATATATTTTATTTCTCGATTATTTATTGTGAACGAACCTATATAAATGCATAAATCCGCTTGCAAAATTAATTATTAATCAAAGAGTATAATAATATCACTGAATATATATTTATTCCCTTAATATTTGCTTTAGGTAGATTTATTTTTGTTTTACGTTGTTAAGGGGGAGAAAAACCTGTTGAGATGTATCGTAAATTCCTTACATACAAAACAAATATATGCGGAAGTTCAAGGAAACAAAATAAATTACATTTCTTAAGAACATAAATTTTGCTCTTAACTTTATAAAAATTTATCCGGATGTTTAAGCAAGTAATTGATCTATTTTTCTGTGTTTTATTATAATTTACAATGTCTTGTTTTAAAGTAATTATAAAATTTGTTTAGTTATAATTTTTTTTATTATTATTAAAGAATTTATAGCTTATTCGGCTTATGAATTTGTTTTTATCTTTCAAAATTTCTTAGTTTTATTATAATTATTATTTTTAATCTGTTTAACAAAAATTCAATCTCTCATTCTAGAATTTTGTTGTAAAGCTTCGAGCGAAGTTCAAATTTTAGATTAGGATCGACAATCATGTTACGTCTTTAACCCATTAAAAATGACTAGAAGAGGAGGACCCATCTCTTTCTATGGCTTCTGCAAAATTGACGTGTTCAAGCTTAAATTTTATGTATAGATTACCGAAGTTACTTCTCATTTTAGCTTTTTCAATTAGAGTAATGTGTAAATCCCACAAAGTGATCGATTTTTAATAGTTTAAAACGTAGAAAAATTGATATTTTTATTATTTTTCTTGATGTTTTAATGTTGAATATTGTAAAAAAAAATTGCTATGTCCGTATAGCTTCGATAAGTACAGTACATCAAATGTTAGGACGCTTATTGACAAAAGAATAGATGTAATGCGTGACGTCCTATTGTAAGTATACAGTATGTAACGTTGATAGTGGTTCTATAATTGTAGTATTTCTACATTAAAAATGCGCTATTCGTGATATGTTAAATGCTTGTACTATTATATTTTAACCACTATAAATACGGCTTAAGTTATATATAGTTGATGCAATTTTCTGTCTCCTAAATTCACTGGAAGATAAAAGCCTTCCTCTGTCATCGAAGGACACGAGTGCAGATTCTGATATGGCACAAAAGCATTCTTAATCGATGCATAACACTTATCTGCACACTAACGATCGATATATAAAGGAAAAATTTCTTTTTAAGAATATCGAAGATGCGTGCGGATGTAGAAATCTTCTTCCTCTTCCATCAGAGCAATGGAGTTTCAACGTGTTTCTAGTAGTATTTATGTCTCATTATTAATTCTATCGTATATAAAATGTAAAATATTCTTCCCCATCTCGTACCATTACAATTTACACATCAAATATTACGAAAATTATTACATTTGTTACAAACGCAACAACATACTTGTGAATTATGAATGAGTGAATGTTAAATATTCACAGCAGCAAATCATTATACTAACAACGTGAAATTATTATCGCGTTTTGGTATTAACACTTTCATTTTGCCTATTTAATCCATATACAGCTTTTCATTTATTAGTAGGGATTGCATAAAATGCGAATTTAATATTGATAAAACGTTACTTGATGAAATAAAATTTGAAATTAAATATGATTGATCGAATTTGTCTGACGTCTCGTTTGACGTTGACATCCGAATTGTGATTGGATAATTTGAATTTGAAATTTATTCTCGTAAGCTTTCTACTTGACTAAACGGTGACATATATGAGATAATTAGAATCGTAAAATCTTTTATTTTTTTAATGCATTAATGACCATGCCCATTCGTTAATTTTTTTTAAAAAAAATAAAAACTATTTTATGTGTTTTAAAATTGTTTAGGACACAATATACATGTAGCCATAGAAACTTTTAAACAGAAACTTCTATAAATAATGCCGAAAGCTTGACTAATGATAGTCAAAGAGCAGCCATTAGAAATCATTGCAAATGCGCTCAGCATGTTAATAGATAACTGCTTTAGTGTGTTGTAACTTATATAAACCTATTAAATTTGAATAACTGTGTTTATATACTGTATTGATTTACATTCGAGATAAGATTTTATTGAATAAAGTACAAGTTCATTTGTGAACTTAATTAAAGCGTAAAAATTTAGAAAAATTCATTTATAAATAAACTAATTTTTTTTTTTTTAAATTTCTAAAATAAGGATAGTTTAATTAAGTAAATGTATTCTATCTCATCTCGTACGCTACTTGATTGTTTGATTGTCTATAAAAATTTGTAATCAATTCTGGATGAGTTAGAGGAGTAGTTTGCTTAATAATAATAATTAAAATAGCTTTTAAAAAAAAGTACTATTTAAATTTTAATAGAGTATATATCAACGGACGATAGCACTTTAAGAAAATTATATACCGTGCAGTTAATTTAAGAATATTTTACAATCATTTATCTAAAATGGCAATTCAATAGTTTATCCTCGCATTTCTAAATCTGATGAATATAATCTCTTCTGCTATTTCGTGGTTCTTTAAATCGATGAACAGATGAGAAAGTGGAAAAATAAATAAATCCGAAAAAAAGGCTATTTTTACTGTAGTGATACGACCTGAAAGCAATCATATCGCCTTCCACTAATATGCAATCAATAGTCATAACTAAAAATATCTGAGGTCATCTGCTTTTACTGCTTTCTTTTTTTTTTTATTATTTTTAAGTGTAAAAGCAAATTATTCTCTTTTTTTTCAATGATATTTTCTTAATTTACAGTTAACTTAATTATGCAATTAATTATTATAAAATATTAAGAATAATATTTTAATATTTGGTCTTTTCGTATATAAAGTTAATATTTAAATGGATATCTATGATCAGTTCTTAAACATGAATGAAATATGAATGTCTTCTTTTAGCATCAACAGGGAAAACCTTTCCAGACTCAGTAAAGAATAAAGAATATGGCACAAGTTTCTTCTCTCGGGAGATGATTGAAGTCATGGTTCGCTACTCAAGCGGTGGCACCTTTTCTAACAACACTTGACTAAAGATAGAACTAAGGAGTCTGTCCGTTTGACTTTTCTTTCTTTTTCACTTAGACTACTTGTATTGCAAAAGCAAAAGAATCTATCCTTTCTTTTACTTATTAGTCTTTACAAATAAAACAACTTTTGGTATAACAAATATCGGAATTCTTAATTAAATTTATTGTAGAAAACTTCTTATCTGTTTCATTTTTCAAATTGTTTGGTAAAAAAATAATTCACTAATATTTGAAAACAATACGTTTTACTAAGAAATTTCTTATCGAGAATCTTTTTAGTTTTCGATCAATTGTTTCCATTAAAGTAAGAACGAATATCGTCCAATCATTGATTTTACCATCAACACAAATTTTTGTAGGCATAGAGAAAATTAAACAGAAGGAAGAAGAAGAAGAAAAAATGAAGGAACAAAGCAGTACAGATGAGGTGTTACCGGTATTTAACGAAATGATAATAGTTTCATAAACTTTTGTCTTTCCTTTAAATGCGAATGATTAATACATGCTGTATTAATAGATCCTGTAGTCTCTCGAGAGTCGAATCTATTTAAAAATTACTTTAACAGATTATTTAAAAAGGCCATCTTAGTTAAATTTCTTTCTCATCTTATCCTATTTATAAACACATCATTGTAACTAAATTACAATTTCTTTTATTTTTCAGAAACCATTAGTGATAATTACTCCTTCCTATAATTATATTTTCGATTCAACGCTTAATTGTTATTAATATTCTATCAAAAATTAAGTTTTAATAAAAATAAATGTCTTCGTCTGATTAAAATTTACGACTTGAGCTAAGTTGTAGAGGAAATTAAAATATAAAAATTAACGTTTCAAACGGAATAAAATCAAGATAAACTCTCAGACGAGTATGAGAAGTTAGTTTTACAGGTTTATCAGGTGAAAAAAAAAAAATGGTTGTTCTGTCGACTTTTATTCTTAGTTCTGGATGAGAATTAACATCGACTTGTCTGATTGCACTTCCGAAAGACAAAAACAAATGTCCATTTTCAAAGTCGTCAACCACTGAAAGCTTTCACTTAGGTTTTGGCCGAGTAGTAACTCGATAATCCTATCCTTCAGGGACACGAATCGCAACAGCAGAAAATCCCCTAGCAAAGGATTGGTTGATCAATAATCAAGAGATAGAAAAAGTCGATGAATTTAATGAAAATATAAAGCCATAATAAATAAATAAATAAATAAGAATAAAAGCTAAACTTATGTTAAGTCTCCAGTAAACGGATTTATTACTGTAAATCCATTTACTTATGCCAAAAGAGAAAATTAACTAAAACGAAAAAAAAGAGGGGGGAAAAAAGCTTTATTGTCGAGGTACAGTTTTAAACTTTAATATGACAGGATGGGACAAAACCCGGAAAACGTTTCAAAATTGCATAAGCCAAAAGGCAGCCCTCTAGGCAAAATCCCATCTTTTCACATTCCGTAACATACTCTTGACATCTTTGCCTTTTGCAACTCGCGCCGCTCGACTTGGAGAGACTTTAAGGCAAATCAGATTATGGCTAGATTCGTTACGAACTGTAGCACGGAATTTATTTCTTGGGATGTTGAGAAATTCCGCAATTCGGTCACGCTTTGCTGAGACAAATGGACGGAAGTGTGGAATAAAAAAAAAGAAAAAAAACGTCTGATTGAACTGAAATTCGTGACTTTGCAGGACGACGTTTCACCTGTTTTATATGCCAATCGTGACTCCGAAATGTCATAGAATTCCGAATGGAAATACGTTTCCAGTATTTACAAAATGTATTCTAAAGAAAGAAAGGGGGAAAAAAAGAGAAACAGACGTGTACACATATGCTTAAATCCTTACTTATCTGAATTACATATATTTTGCTTATGCAAAATGTAAGAAGTAATGATTTTCTTTTTATGATTTTGTTTTGTAATAATAGCATAAGATTCTCCAGAGCCAAGTTAGATAAAAATTGAAAATCATCATCATAAAAGTTCATATAAAGTTTCATAACAAGAAGAATGAGAAAGGTTAATAGTCTCCTAAAAGCCGAAACAGAATGACAATGCATTTCATATTATTAAATTAAAGCACGTTTTTATTTTCTTCTAAAGGTATTTCCACCTAACGAAAAAGATACCAAACAATAAATTTAAAAGCGGATAGACGTCGAGTCGCAGGGATATTCGATTGAAAATAAAATATTTAATAATCTATATATTGACGTTATGGCCGAATGGAGCCAACATACAGTCCACGCGACACCACAAAACTTTACGTTAATATGGTTTTAATGGCAATATCGAATATTTTCATTCTCATTTTCTTTCCAATGTAATTCCAGTAAAAGAAACGAGCACAGAACGCAATCACATTAAGTTCCGTGCCGTGCAAACGAAATAAGCAAGAAAGGTAAGTTGATTGATGACGTGATTCTACCTTTAACAATACGACTTCCGTAGCACATTAACCGTCGTTATTAACTTCTGATACCGTCGTCTATCAAATCAAGATTCCACAGAAAAGGTTACTAGGCAATCCAGGCTCTACCATCTCTTCGATTACTGAGCATGTTAGGTTTTTTGTTTCTCCTTTCTACTGCCTTCTCGCCATTGAAAAACGTACATTTTTTAAGACTTTTCTGGTATATTTCTTATCGACTTTATTGCATTCACTGTGTACATTACTCTTTTAGTTGGCAGAGGTTTTTGACAGTTAGGTGGTCGAGAATTCGCCCTAAAAAGGCTATTTCTCTACTTTTACAGCTTGGCTTTCTAAATTTCGGCTTTGTGGTTTCCCTAATTTATGTAGGAAAAATCCTTTGATTATCTAATTAAAGTTCTATCCCAGTTGATTGCATTCGAAAGTATTAATGTATATATATAAAAAAAGAAACATATTTCATTAAAATTAGTTTTAAGAAAATTTCTTGGCTTTTAAGATCTGCTTGGGTAGGAGTCTTCATATCTGAATATAGGTTCATTAACTCGACTTGGTTGCATTAGATCCAGTTGAGGTATTCTGTCGTAAGTCAGCCATAAATATAACCATGAACAATGATGATCACACAAGACATCATATGTGAGAAACAAAACAATGAAACAAGTTGTTACGGAACTCGTATACCGAGCTATAAAGATAAGATATACGAACTGCCAAGTTTAAAAAATATATATATATAAAGCTGGAAATTCCTAGATGTGTAAATATTGAAGCATCCGATACTTTATCAAGGGGAACAACTTTATCACTCGAAATGATTTATTCAAAACAAAAGATATAAAGGTCAGTCAAGCTTAGAAATGGCTGTGTTATCGGAGAGTGCGGTCCAATAAAATTCTGAGTTTCTTTCTAGTAAATTTCTCATGCATGGTTGACAACTTAATCATGTCGGGTATAGAATTGAATGACCGAGTTTAAAAATCTCATAAATAGAGTTAAATTTATGCTCAAGTTATTTAGCTTAGATCGACTGTCTTTTATTATTATTATTATTTTCTATAATTAAAGCAAAATATAAAGTGATTTTTGATCTTTCGGTTATAAATTTTATATCCGTATCGAGTCAGTAACAAAATTTCTCTTAATTTCGTTGCAAAACACTTAAGCGAATTCTTTTCTATTTAATTAACTTTATTTTCTTTCTTCAACATTTTAAAGGAGAAAAATAAAAGATTTCACTTAACACATTTCCCAACTGGTTATTAAATTTCCCATTACGTATGTTGATGATTTAGAATTTTGGTTCTTTGTCGGGATGACAACGTTTTCTACATTTTTTCATTTACAGAACAATACTGGAGATTTACAAGTTTTAGATTTTTAAATTTCCAAAATAAAAAAGAAACGAAATTAAAGAAAGAAAAAAAAATTGCTGGCTTTTCCTCTTAATTTTCATTTCTTTATTACTAAAAAAAATGTCGTCAACTTCAATTAAGGTAATACAAAAAAAATAATAATAATAATAATAATAATTTCGTAGAAGCTATCACTTTTTCCTGCAGCATATTTGAAACTTAAGAGTTATTAATAACTATTTTATTATTTATTCACCTTCGGTCAATGTCTTCTTTTATTTTTTTATTTTTCTTTGTGATCTTTCATGAAAAAGTCGACTAATTATTTTGTCGCTAAAAACAAAACTTTTCGATAGCTAGAAGCGGGTAATAAAGGAAAAAAATAAATTATATTTGAACTTTATTTTTATTTTAGATTTTGGAAATGGGACAAAAACTAGCTTTGGGATGAACTCGACGTTTCCGGATCATGAATTACTAAGTATCTACTGCATGATAATGAAGCAAAATACAACATAGTTCATTTTTATCCAGATTCATGAAGTAGAATAATAATAGTATGAAAGCTTGTAGACTGTGTAATCAATTTTTGGATATTTTAAACAAACCAATCGGCTACTAGAAATTTTATTTCTTAAATAATCTTACTGGAATTTAAAGAATCACGCTACAGTAATTTCCAAGAAGGGGGGGGGGAAATAACTGATTAAGTCAATTTGTTTCGTCATCAGAATGCCATTCGTTCCGTTTACGGATCCTTGCAAGAAAGATAAAAAAAAAAAAATAAAGAAATCGTCAGGTGAAACCTTTCAAAATTAAATTATCTGTGTCTCCACTCGATGATATAAGTCAGAGAATAGCAGTCGACAATAGACATATTATCTATGATAGGACATTTAGTAATGTCAAATACACTCAGACCTCTTGTTCGTTGGTGACCTTGTGACAAAAGTCTCTTCGTCACATCTCTTCTTTCATCGCTGCCGGATACTCTCTACGTCCCAAACAGATGGATGTTATCCAATCGCATCCTCGTGAAGTGCACCACTGTCCATCTTTCTGTTATCGTTACTGTTGACGTCAGAAAAATGGAGAAATTTTTATTTTCTTACATAATCTGATTACCGAGTTTTATAATGAAGTTGGAATAATCCGTTTATTGCAATTACCTTGATACACGTGCTGGTTTTAAACACGCTCGAGTGGTGAAGGCAGCCATGAAGGTAAAAGTAGCTAACATCAAACGAGAAACTACTCGTCTAATAATAAACTGCACATATCGAAAGTTTCGAGAGATTTCAGATTTATTTTAAGTATGGATTTATGTGAAGGATAGTCGAAAATTCTTATTCAATTTTAACTCGACGAGAGATTCTTTTTTTTTTTTTTCCTTCATCCTCCTCCTCTTTCTTAACTCCAATTCGTATGAATGTTTAAGATCTTGAATTCGTGTTAAAATTAATTAATTACAATCGTCGAAATTAATATTCTTTAATTATTAATTAACAAAATAAAGTACGATTTATTATTGACCACATTCAAGAGTTTTTGTTAGCAATATTCATTTATAAATAAAAAATTAGCATAAAAATCATTCAGAAGAAGCAATGTTACTAATGGTTCTATATAACTAGACCGAAACGTTAGGGGAAAAAAAAGCGGAAATTGCATTAAAAATATTAGATTATTTCGGTTTATAATTAGAAATTATTAACAAAAATCATTCCTTAAAATTTCTTCTTGTGTATCACTAAAATTTTAATTTATCTTCTCTTGATTTTTGATGTTAAGGTCGAAACATTTAAATTATTAATATTAATTAATGAGAGTTTTTACTAATAAAAATTTAACATTCGTGTAATAATTAATTCAAAATTTTGATCAATTTAATAGCAATGTAAATTACGATTTTAGTAACGACGTCAGAAAGTTCTTCGTTTTGAATATTTACTTTTCAGGTAATTGGAAACTTAAAAAAGACAGTTTAATTAAGCTAAAATACACATTATAAATGTCATATAGTAATTATTAATCTAATATAATGTGTAACTTGACTTGACTGCAAATATTTTCAATAATTAATATGTAATGTTTGACGATAATTTCCAGGAATAGATTACAAATTGAAATTGTCAATCTAACTTGATTAGTCTGCGGTTCAAATACAAGTAACAGGTTTATGGTACATTTAATACTCAATTAGAATATAGGTTGTAAAAATCGATGAAAGTACAGTGATTTTTCTCTACTTATTGGTTATTGATAAAAACACGATCGATGCGACATAACAGAAATGAATGTAATATTGATCATCAATCGGATTCGAAATACATTTCTAACGGAATATTTTGTTTATTTTTAATGTCGGACGAAAGATATTTTCATTAAATAAAGTCGAAATTATTGTAAACAGAGAGGAATTTGATAGCAAATATGATAGATTTAGCTTGGACGTATCCTTTACTGGAAAGGAGCGAGTGCATTAAGATGTTTACTACATCTAAGATTACTTATTCTCTTACTGTAATGTTGTTTAAACTAGGTAAATTTTCCATCTCATTACCGGTAAGATGTCTCGTCGGTTAATTATTCGATTTTAGCTTACCTGGCTAAATTACACGTCTTTACCAAGTGGTTGTTACACTAATGATAGGAATCCAATCATTGGTGATTGGACTGACAAAGGAAGAAACAAGTACTTTAACCGTATCGATCAATAATTCAATTGAAGTAGATGTTTGCCGTGCGAAGAATCACTTGATAACATTTCTTTTCTTTTCTAAAATGAAAGAATGAGATAAATCGATGGCCTCGTAAGTTATAAGATTGTTTCGACAATTAATTTACAAGCCAATGTCAAACATTATATATGACACGTTACCACTAGATTTAAAGCCTTCGTTACGTAATATGGTCTTTAATGCATCATCCGAAACAGAATGGTCTGGAAATTTGACCCCCGATGCCATTTATCAGTGGTGCAAATCCCTTGGTAGAAGACCGACACAGGTTTTTACTTAAGACTAAAGATGGACGACCATTATCTTTATAGGTGTTGGGGTTAAGCGGTTTTGTCAGCGAGAAAAGTTCAAATACCCTTAGTTGAAAATACCAAATGCTCCCGGGAACCAAAAATTGGATAACTAAATTCAATACTCTGGAGGACAAGTTACCTCGACGATAGTAAGTTATGCTGTTATCCCTATAATGTTCAGCTTTACTATTATTGTTTTCAGTTGAAAGGAAAGTTAATCTACCGGTTGCAGATAAACTTTTCTTTCAAATAATTTCGACTCTATCTCTGTCGTTGGAATGAAAACCGAGAAACTAGAATGAAGCTATGACTCTTGTGGATGTGTAGACAATGTTACTTGAGATTCTACTTTTCCGTTCAATTTCTGTCTGCCAAACAAATGGCTTTTCTTCCTACACTTTTCGGTTTACAGTTGACAAAGAAATGACTTTTCTCTATTTTCAAATATATAAAATATATGTTCTTTACCAATCTTAAATATATACTGGTAAGTATCGACGTTTCTATCGTATATAAGTTTAAAAAATAATAATAATAATAATTTCAATTTTTTCTTACTGTTTAATTTATTTTAAATTATTCAATATATTAATTACAATGCGATTTGTTTATACCGTAAAGGATTAATTGAAGTTTTAAGCCATTTAGAATTAATCTTAAAATTTTACACTGTAATTTAAAGAGAGAGAGAAAAAAAACAGGCAGTAACGAGCCCTGTTTCCCATGCATTAAACCCCTCTTCCTAATAATAGGCCAAGAGCCGAGTAAAGAATATTACGGCAATTTTCTAAAAATAAGGAAAGTCACATAACACGAATGCCTTTTTCCGAATTAATTCCATAGAGCTCGTTTAAAAAATTCGATTCCCGTATAAATCTATCCTCCAATTTAAGAGATTATTAGACTTAGGAAGCTAACTGCGTTATAACGAGGTTTGCGAGTATTTTCGCTAGAGAACTAGAGTAAAACTAAATTATTTTTAATGACGTAGAAAAGAAAAATGAAGCGACCTCCTAATGCCTGACTGTGTCTCGAAAGCAAGGTGATCTCTAGGGACAGGATCGCAGTTTGCACACGCCCCGTCAATTAATGCTATGAAGATGGATTACTTCGAAACTAGACGAAGCAAGAGAAGAAGAGAAATATTTAAAAAAATACTAAAAGAGAATATATCGTCCGTGTATATAGATTTCAATTTTTCCATTCACTAGGCCATTTTCCGGTGTTTCTTAAGAGAAAATTCATTAATTAACTGAGAGCCGCGTATCTCTTCTAGACTCAATCTTAAAAAGAGATCGACTAAACTTTTCCATTACGGGCAAGCTTGTATTAAACAGAAGAAAGGAAAAAAAAAAATTGCTTGGATTGTTAGAGCATGCGTGGTAGAATAGTATAAGGATGCGGTGGAAAGCTATTCGGTTAGGTTGACTGCATCCAAGGCAAGATTGATGGGAGAAAGAGGAAGATTGAATGGATGGAGTTGATGTGGCTGGGGATAGGAAATAAGCTGTCGAGACAAACTCTACTGTCCATTACTGTCTTTGAAGAAGTTATAATAAGTCAAAGATGGCGACCGACTGATTTTTATTGGTGGATAAAGAATGGGTTTCTTTCGTGTGGAACGGCCCACCGTTTCATCTAAACTTCGTAATTAATTTTTATAATTTTTATGGAAGTATTACTATAATTGTTTCACTTCAGAGAAAATGAAAAAAAAAAAAAAAGAATCGCCTTCTCTAGAAAAATTTCATTTCGTCTGTTTTTGCCGATGTGAAGTAGCAGCTGAGTTCGCTCGATCGTCTTACACAAATTCTGAATCTTTTTTTTCTTTAAATAACAATTATGAGAGAATTAATGTAAGGAATCGCTAGGAAAGAAAGATTTGTTGCATTTAAAAATGTAATAAAAATAAAATTTTCGCTCAATTTTCTAAGCGAATTTTTACTTTTCTTGTTTTACCACGAGCCAATCTTGCACGTGTATTATTTTCAAGATAAAGTTTTACGGCTTTATACATAAGTAGACCCTGTAAAGATCCTGTAGATGAAGAAAGCTTGAGATATTGATCTTCTAAAGAAAGAAGCTAACTTGTACCAACATCTTGTCTTACACGAGGATTCCACTTTTAAGATCGTGTAGACCATGGCATTGTTATCATTTAAAAACGGCGATAGCATTGCATGAAATGATAATTGGGAGTTTTGATGTCGTTACAATGACGAATATTATTATGTAAGTAATTTTGCGACGAAACAATGTAACGTCAAGCTGCGAGTTAAACTGCATCTAGTTAATGAATGTGCTTAATGATGTATTAATTGACTGATGCTGCAACTTGAAGAGCCGAGTTGGATTAATGGTAAAATTGTTGCGCATGACTGCCAATGCTGATTGCAATAAAGGATAAGCACGAACTGGATTATTTTCATGATAATTTTACATTGCTGAATAAATGGAAACAATGTATAGGACTATATTAATCTTCCTTACTTTCTTCTCCAAGAAAAAAAAAAGGAAAGAAAAAAAATTATCTTGAGGGAAAAATAATTATTTCCATTACTACAAAAGATAAATGAGGTTTACTTACTTCTAACTGGGTATTTTAATCAGCATTTAGTATATAAATAGACTGGCTAAAACCTTAACGAAAAGCGAAAATTATAAAGATAAAACGATTATGAGTTACGGTGTGAATTTATAAATTTACGAGATGAAATTTTATATGAAAAATAGCTTTAAAAAATATTATAAAAATTTTGGTAAGAACTTTAAAGTTATTTTTAGTTTTATATATAAGAAAGATAAGAAAGATTTCGTTGCGTCAGCAATTATGTCAGAAGATCGGGAATATATCTAACGAACTGTGATGAACAAATTCGGTTTGGGGCAAAATTGAATAAAATTTCACCGCCACAATGAATTAAATAAGACCATCTTTTAATGTTATCCGTATGGAAATTATATATTTATTCTTTAATCTCTTTATACGGAAAAAAAAATTTATTATTTTCTTTCTTGCAAAAAAAAAAATGCATTAAGAATAGCTATTTGTTAAAACGATAAATGCATGTAAAAATAAAATCTTTTTATTTTAGAATTGTAAGTATTCATTTTGAAGATGATAATTCATTTATTTTTTTAATAAATTGAATGGTCAGCTGGTTGCCTATCTGATAAAAGTTTATATCAAGTAAATGGAGAGAATCCATTCATATATATATAAAGTCAGACAGATTCAACACGCTTTGCTGCATCAGTTACTGTGCTGTGCGAATGTGGTCCTTTTATTGATTGGTAGGAAGAATTCTGGAGGGAAAGTTGGACAATTGGATAGACACAGACTGTGATACCAAGATGCTATAAACGAGAACTTATTGGTTCGATTTTAAAACTCCGGGTCTTGTTTTTTCATTTTTCTGGTTTTTTTTCCAAACCCTCTTACATTCCTTTGAGATTTTTCTTGTCTTGAAGGTATAATGTTGAATTATCGTTCCATTCCAGTAAAAATTTACTTGTTTAATCGATAGAACACGTTACTACTACTACTACTACTACTACGTAACGTGGGCGAATGATACTTTATATAATAAATATTTGTCAATAAATTAGAATGTAACATCATTTTGTTTTCGCCCACTCAAATTTTGTTTACTTCTTTTTACTCTAAAGATTTTAACATCGTTAAGAGAGAGAGAGAAAGAAAGAAATATATTTTTCGTTTTCTTTTTATTATTATTTCGTCTTCCAAGTAATTATTCGGTGTTTAAATATTTAAAGTATAGTTTCAGTTCGCTTTTTAATTTGTTTTAAAGTCATTTTTTACAAGAATATTGTCAATATTTGATGTAGTTTATTAGTACAGTATACGTTGTTGCTAGCTGGTAAATGGCTACTATTTTTTTTTTTTCACAATTTTTATCGTTAATGCTTTCTAAGAATTAGGAACAACATTGAAAATTAATTTTTAANTTTAGAAAAATTTTAAATATTATATATTACTTATTTTATTCTTTCAATACCATTTCATCTCTATAAGAATTTTTATTGTAGAAAGAGTCGATCACGTTTAGAACGAAATTGGCTCGGTAATACAATAAGTACCAAGATAACAATTTAATAAAAGACATTTTTACTTTATTTTATACAAACGAATATTCTGTTTTAATTCTAAAATGCATGATCATCATGCATTTGATCGCTTGGATTAATTTTATGTTTAATTAATCATCAGAATTTTTATTCTTTGATCTAAATCGAAATGAAAGATTCAACTTAAATAAATTTTATTTATGAATTTATAGATTTTTTTTGTTTTTTTTTTTGAGTTATAAAAAGGAAAAAAAAGTCTTAAAAATGCGATTTATTGAAAGAAACGTTCTGTGATTTAATTCTAGTTTAGAGAATGTTACATCAAATGGAACTCTGTCTAAAGGCGGCTTTGAAAGGATACTCGCATCCAAGCCTCAAGGCTATACGGTACATTACCTTGATTTTATTTCTGGCTTGTTTACATAGGGAGACAGAATTTACTGCTCCTCGCTGCAGTTTGTGTAAATATTATTACTATTATTGTTTATAATAGAAGAATCACCTTTGTACCGAATAATCTTCGTCGGATATTAATTTGACGCAAATTTGCATTTGAAAAACATAAAATTATCACGCCAAATCGTGATTCTTTATGTTAATAAGCGTTTATAATAAGCTTCGTTATTATTTTCAAATAAACACGAAGGAAAACGTTAATGCCTATCGATTGGTACAAATAAAATGATAAACAAATTTTTGTTTATTATCGTTTATGTTCTGAAATTTAATTACCATTTGAAATTTCAAGTTAACTATTGAAAATTGTTAATTTAGAAATTGAAACTAAAATAGAATTTTCAATTTTTTTTTTTTTTTAATACTTTGAAAAAAGCCGAAGAGAAAAGTTTTTTGATAAAGATATAGGACTGTAACCTATTGTATAAGTTCCATAAAATTCTTAGATGCACTTTGAACCGATTCAAGTCTCCAAATATCGTTTCTCGACCTGGTCGATGATTGTATATTTTCTTTCTTTATTCTTTTTATCCCATCAAGAGCAAAAGAATTTTCTTCCTCCCCTGAGATAGATAAAGCACAGTTAATGCGGTAATGCTGTCAATCCACTGTAGGATTACCGTTAATTACATGGGGTTGTGAAAGCTTGGTGTATCAGAATGAGAATGTGAAGTTACTGGATAACTTCCAAATTTTCTTACTACAGTTTAGTCTATAAAGTCAATTCACACACCTCACCTATCAAAATAACAACTACATAGTTGCAAGATGAGGTTCAAAATTACCTCAACAGTTTCACGGCTAAAATCTGATTACATATACTTGTAGTTATTTGATGAAAGAAGCTGTTTATGACTTTTTAAATTTTATAATAATTCAATTATAGACAAAAAAAAAATCACAAGAGCCGAGTTAAAAGATAAAATCTGATGTAACCGCCCTCGATACATTTCATGTCATGTAGCTTGATAATCTCGTAGATTCTTGAGCAACAAATAAACACTCTTGTTTACTACAAAGCTAATCTAGCTGCCAACTTCCAATCGATATCTTGCAGCGTAACCTTATTTCTCTATTTACTGTATCCAGAAAGAAACTTATTTCAATAATTTTAATTAATAAATAACGAGTATTTCAATATTCGATTTTCTTTGCAAACTTTTTAACTCAAATAATGAACTTTCGAACAGTTTTTCTTACATGCCAATTTAAGTAATTGAGAAATTTTATCTATCGGCGATGGAAAAATGAGTAGACGTATTTTTTTTTCTTCTTTTTTTTTGCTCTTTAATTAAACGTCGATAAGAGTTTATTGGTGACTTTGTTTATCCGTGCAGCCGAAGAATTCTTGCTATCTCAATTAAGTTGGTCAATGGCATCTTGATGATTGACGAAATAGATACGTTGCATATAGACTAAAAACAATATTTACGAGTGACAAATGGGAGTAATTCTTCATTAAATTACCCAAAAATCGAAGCGTCTAAGAAAACCAATAACGGGAGTTGTTATCTACAGTCGAATACCACCTAGCTCCATTTACGGTTCCGAGTTCGACATCTTATCAACCTTGGAGTCTCGAGGGACAGGTCTTGTGACTATAGAACAGAAAAATCACAAGCTATTAAGAGTTAAAACAGTTCGAAGATGTCGTTAGTGCGAAGTCGAAGTCATTTCATTGTTTCCATTGCAAAGCCATTTTCCAGTTGAGTAATGCAAGAATCAGCCAAGCGTTGTAATCTCGATACCAAGACCGAATTTGGCCTTTTTCTCTCCCTTCAGCCATCTGTTGACCGTTCTAACGATGTTGTTAACTGACTGATGGCTAGATTACTTGGATCGAGAATAGAGAAGGAAAAAAAAAAAACAATCTAGGTGCTGTAGATGTCCAAAAAGAAACCAATTAAGGAAGAGGACTGTTGAAGATACCAGAATTACCCATTATTGTCCATTCTTTTATGAGCTCATAAAAACTTGGAAGTTGACACTCTTTTTAGTTAAACAAAGTTTCATTAATAAGTCCCACTTTCTGCTTCTCTATTTATAAGTTTTCTACAATTAAATTGAGTAAATTTGGCTTTTATATATCCTGGGTACTCGGTAGTTAAAATTTGAGTTAGATTTACTTCTTAGTTTGAAAATTTTCCTTACACTTTTAAAAATATATCACCAGAACTCTTTGTCATTTTCTAACTAGGAACGTTAAACATTTTCAAATTTACTCACTTATTATTACAGTAACAGCAGTGGGTTTTAGCTTTAGCAACGTGCAGTAAAAGGTTGACAAGACCGAAACAATCTCCTTATGACCACAATAATGCCATTCAGGATTATTAATAGAGCAACGTGTTTACTATGTTGGCTTACAGCTAAGCCACATAAAATGCTTTTTTATAGCTCTTATAATGCATATAACCGAAATTATGATCGTAAATAGCAGATGTCTATTTTTAACATGTAAAATTATTCTCTGGAACTTATTTATTCCGTAAATAATAAAAATTTCTTTCGAACCGATTTTCGTCTTTTAAAAATCGATGAAATAAATTTACATAAACTAATATAAATTATGATCTTGCATATTATTGATACTCTTATTATTATATTGTATAATTTTAACATTTGACTCGTATTGCCTTTTATTTTATGATCCGATAAAAATAGAAAATTGAATTGTCAACCTGTATCAAATCTGCTCTTATCAGATTCCTCCTAATGGATTTATTTTTCTTTATGAGGTTATTAGTACTTAATGTCGAAAAAAGACAAACTGATTTTTCTTTTTAATCATAATAATGTATCTAAAATAATTGTCTATTGATGTATTTGAATAGGAGAACAAAAAAAATAAGAGTAATCGTCATTGGATGTATGCAAATAAGACATTTTATATTAGAAACATCGACTTTCTCCGTCTCATAAATGAAGATCTCATCTTCTGAAAAGTTATTTATGATTTTAATATTATTTGAGTAATATTTTTTGTATCGTGTTCATAAAGACTGCAATTATCTATATAAAAGAGTGTAATAATCTCAATGTTTTGTGCGGATCCTAACGAAAAGATTTGATCAAAATAATAAAAATTGAAAAAAAAAAAAAAATTCGAATCAATCAAATTTAAACTTCAAATTTTTCCAATGACGATAATCTCTACGACAACAATGCATTCGTTTACTAAAGAGAAATCGATAATAACCCCCTAACGTATAAAATGATTAATAGCTAGAACAATGAACTAAATGACTTTTGCTGCCTTCTCTACTATCTTCAACAGATAACAGCAAAGAGACAGCAACTCAATCAAGTCAAAACGAACGGTCTTTTTCTCTTCAAATTCCGATAAGTTTGTAATGTTCTAATATTCTGAAAATGTCAAAAGGAAACTGGAAAACTGTCCAAGTAGAAAACTAAGTTGGATTCTAATAATAAAAAAATAAAATAAAAGAGCAAACTCTTCTAGAAACATTATTCACTGGCAATATCTCTAGAACGACTATCATATTATCAAGCATTTAATTATCGGTGCAATAATGAAGTGTTTATGGTGATAGTTGTTCTCTAGCAATGAATACCAAACAAGCTCCGAGTGTATTTTCTGACAAAAGGTGAAGCTTTCAGATGAAAGAAGATGCTATTTGTATTCGTAACGTCAGTAAGGAGTAGAACTCGATAAATCTTAGTACAAAAATACCAAGAATATCAACTACAGAAGTTTCTTTTCCATATTTGATATTCTAATATTTTTGTTTCAAATTTTTAAATTTTATTTTATTATTATAATTTTTTTTTTTCCTCTTCCTTCCTTACAAGTTTAGATCGATACTTTCTCTGTTTTTACTTGATATTCGTTCGTTCCCAAGAGTAAACAAACATCCAATATCATATTTAAAATCTTTACTGTACTGTCCAAAATAGAAAGGAAGCATTTTTGTTCGATATACATTTCATTATAACACAAAAAAAACCTCAAATAAAAATGCGAAACGCGTCCCTAAACATCATTCTTTAAAACATTGATATGATATTACTATAACCTTTTATTCAGGATTATTTCTTTTCATTCGTATTAAGTACATTTCTTCAAATTCCTCCGGGTAAATTATATCTTGCTTATTTCTGGCATTTAAATGAGTTTGATTTAAGCAAATATAAATTATCTTTTTTTTCTGTTTTTTAGTTATTTTTAAGTTAAATAATATATTTTAATAACTTTAACATCGAGATATTGTATGTAAGTTATTAAAGTGAACTTAAAAATTGAAGTGTATTTGTGATCTAAACTCAAAAGATCTTCGTTTCTATAGACGAAAGAATGGTCTGAAATAACCTCAAAATTTATTTCTATATTTTTTTTTTGCTGAATAAAAAGTTGAAAGAAATATATCTTTTTATCTAGAAAAGATATATAGTAATACATACTTATAGTATAAAAGCAAAAAGCACGCAGAATAAAAAATAAAATCGTAAGAAGAATATATTTTACCGAATATATATGTACTGTACTTAACAGGAACAACTGAAATGACTCATGAATAAATCTATATAGATTACATACATGTAAATTGGATACGAATTAAACATTAACAATAATAATCTAATCGAAAATAAAAATTTAAGAAAATCCGAAAATTCTACTCTCTCTCTCTCTCTCTTTTTTTAAATATTAAATCGTCCTTATCTCATTACAATATAAAAGGAAAGGAAAAAATTGAATTTTTCTCAACAACATTTAACAGCTTCCATCTCCCTCTCCGTCTTCTCCATTAATTAGCAAACTCCATTAAAAGGAACAAGTTCAGTAGATCGTAAGATGAGGATTTAACAAGAATAAGAAGGAAAAAAGGAAAAAATAAACCTTCATAATCCATCAGCTATTTCCATTCTGTCATGTTGTTCCTTTCGTTGAATAATTCATGTTGTAAGCACAACATCGATCTAAGTGGCGGTTTCTATTAGCTACGAACTGGGACTATCATCATCCAAACTGATCAATGACACGATAATACGGAGTTATCCTATATCTAACTAATTTTTTTAAAAGATGTCCTCACCGTTATATGTTAATTATATTATCTTTTGACAATAGCTTACCAGAAAACAATAAAAAAAAAATTGCCCTTATTAATTAAACGAAACTTTTCATTTTTGCACTCGATCCAACATGGCTGCTGAGTCGATAAGGATATGAAGCGCTCATCTCACACACTGTGTCATCCTGATCTATTGCCATTAACAACGTAACATCCAACTTGTCAGTCATACAACACTTATTCCTTTTATCGATGATTTTCTCAGACGAGAGATTAAATTTTATCATTAAGCATTTCCTTTTATCGTTTTTTATTTTTTGTTTCCACAAGCATTTAATAATAATTTACTAATTGATAATTTAATGTCATCATTTCTAACTTCTTAATGCCATCGTTTCTATCTTAAAAACAAGAAGAAAAATGCATTTAAAATATTAAAACGTAAGATCAAAGACGAATGTTGAAGTTATTTTGTATATACCTAAGATGGAATCTTTTAAAGATTTATTCACGTGTATAAATATACATGAAAAGAAGTAGAAATACTCTTTCTGAAGATTAAAACCAATAAAAGAAACCCAGCACATTTATTCCCTATAAGTATGTAGTTTTTTTTATGCTATGAATGCCGACCAAACAAGACAAATATACATATATATATATATATATATTGTTAATCACGTGATGGTTTTGTGCAAAGTAGCGTGCATGAAAAACAATAAGCTACTACTCCTACATTAATTTGAATAGGAGGAACACTCTACACTTAATAAAAACGAACATAAAAATAAGAAATTAAACAAAAACTTTTACATTTTATTACAAAATTCCTTGAAAAGATTCCTTTTTACGAATGTTATTTATGTTACTTTTCTTTGATCTTTATAGGCACGACACTGAAAAAAAAAAAGAAGATGAAGAAGAAGAAATGAGGAAAATGGGATGAAAAGAGGTTTAAAAAAATCGAATTAATTCAATTTACTTTATATTTTTATGTATTAAATATTTTGAGTTGAGTAGTTTATGAAGTTATGCTTCTAATTATCTCAAAAACTTACTCCCTCAAAAATTTATTATTATTATTATTATTTTCTATAATTAAAGCAAAATATAAAGTGATTTTTGATCTTTCGGTTATAAATTTTATATCCGTATCGAGTCAGTAACAAAAGAGTCTTCGATTCTATTTTATCCAATCTAGAGCTCCAATGTTACAGTTGCTTGACAAGCGATCAATGAACTCACTTCATGATAACCATATATAGCTTTGATGCAACATCAGGTGTCTCTTTATATGATAATAGCCTATAGGCTCACAGCCTGAAGCAAAAGCAATAAGCCTGTTATATGCTCGTTTAAACCGATATTAAATTTACTTTCGCTTCTATCCGAAAGTGAATTATAGAGTATTTTTAATTCCCAATAAGAAATTTTTTTCACTTAATTTAAAGTAGCGAGTTTAAAAAAGAGAGAGAGAGATTAAATTCTTTTAATACACAAATTGACATAGAAGGATGCGATTAATCTAACTTTATTTATATTAAAGACAACAAACCGCAAGAAAGTTTACCAATTATTGTGTGGTATTTTAAAATACCCGAAACCATTGGCTAAGATAGTAAATTACACTTATCTTAAGTACTTGTATTAACGGTGTTCAGACGCATGCTGTATAAACAAGATAAGGACAGAGTAAATAAGTTTCTGTAGTTAAAGCCACACACACACACACACACACAGATGAGCACACATACAGACTCGTACCCGCTAACTTTCCAACATATTCAATATGTAGCATATCGATTTTATTGAGAAACATAAATGTCCATTAATGTGTATGAAGGAAAATTCAACAAGTAGCCAAGGGAACTCAAACAGAATGTTAAAGAAGTGCGAGTAGCTTAAACATGAACGTTTTCTTACTAAATAGGAGATTGTATTTCGATCACGTTCGGCTTTCGATGTGTTCACGGTGGACAAAGTTGATAAAGTTGATGAACTGCGAAACAAAAACAAAATTTTATTTCATTCTTTTTATGGTTTTTGGCAATTGATGTTATTTCCTTTGGGATTACCTTCAGGCAATTTTTTTCATCTTTTATGTACTTAATAAAAACGCAACTCGTTAGGTAAATACATAATGGCATTGAATATCTTTACATCTTTAGCGGATAAAACGGGGATTTAATGCGTAATATTTAAAAATGTCTATAATATAATCGAGTATTAAAAAAAATATATATATATATATATAATTAATTTTTAAAAGAATAAAGCAGAATACAGAAAATTTGTATACAAGTATAATACAGGTAGAGAAAAATTAGTTTTGAATGTAGCCCGAACAAGTTATTGGTAGAAATCGTCTTGTAAATGCTCCTCAAATAGAATACAAATAGCCGTCGTCTGGATTTAGTGACATACATAAAATTTAAGCAACCAGTAATGTTTCAAGTCTGGAACATTTTATTACATTAGCATGCAGCCAGCCGATGGTTACAACAACACCATCAGGAAAAAGTCCATTCCAATAGATTTGCGTCAAAGCTTGGTAAGTTATTGCGCCAGCTGCGTCTATAAAGCCAAAGCATCAGTGCTTGATGCGACTGAATGCTGATCAGGACTTTCGCCGACAAACTACCTTATCTTCTCTACTTTTCCCTACCCCCTCTTGCAACTTAGACTTTAATTGTTATCGTTATCTGCAGAGAATATTGGAGATTGGGTCCAGTTAAGTTGCCGAGATATTACTCTTGCCAATTTCGATAGGTTTGCATTGCCCGCTTTTTCCATATTAAAAAGAAGAAGGGAGGAGAGAGAGACAGAAAGAGAGAGAAGGAAAAAAAAAGACACCACCACTAAAATTCTAAGCGGATTTATATATATATATATTTTGCTTGATATATTTAGCAAACTAAATTAAATTTTAATTATATACCACCGGAATTACTAATTGTGCTACATAAACACAGTGGATAGTATAGATGAAAGAGATTTGTAAGCTGCATAGTTGATTTTAGAAAATGGCTAATGCTTACAAAGAGAAGTCCATTAACGAATCTTAATAATGCAATTTAATTTTAAACTCATTTCAGTATAGTTCAAAGACGAAATTGTTATGATGCTTAAATCTTATAAATTTTCGCATATGCATAATTATAATCGTCACCCGGGGAGGGAAACAATTCAAAACTTCGATCGCTTTCTTAAATTTTAACTAGTTTTCATCCATTAAAATAATGGATTATTTAGGAAAGGGAAGAAAATAAAGATCTCTCTTTTTTTTTTTTTTAAAGGTTTCTTTCTTAGTTTAAGATAAATTCTGGATTTTAAATTAAAGTAATTCTATGTGGGGTAGTGAGGAAGACTTCTAATACTAATATTTGTGTGCGTGCGTGCAGTTTACGATGTCCAAAGAACATAAAACTGTTCTCCATGTTTACATATCGGAACAGAAAAAAAAAGGCGAAGTGGGGGAAATAAAAGAAGCTGTTATCTTACTACCCAGTTTTGCCAGGAAGAGTAAAGATAGAAAGAAATTGGGCTGTTTTACGGCAAGGACGCTATCTTCTGGCAAAAGATGGTGTTATAGCAAATAGTCTATCGGGATTTTACTGACACCCACACCATTTTACGATACTCTCCTCATTCGATTTAGACTTAACGGAAAAGGGAAGGCAGCTTTAAGTCACTGAAGTAAGGAGATTTCCCTTTCGATAGGTGAAGCACAGCTAGGTAACAAAGCGCATCTAATGCGAATTCCTCTACTCATTATCGGCGCCCATTTAACCATGAGTATGGCAAGGAATTTGTGGCAATGGTAAAAAAAAAAATATGATAGGCAATAACAAAAAGAAAATGGCTTTTGCTTCTTAATGCCCTTATAAGTTCATTCCCGATAGAAGAAGAAGAAGAAGAAGAAAAAAAAAAAAGAGTAGCTTAGACCTAAAATATCCCGAATAAAGTCTCTTCCAACAGATTAAAAATAAATGGTTTCTTTCATCTGCTTTTCTAAATTAACTCCGCCAAATCTCGAAAATTATATCTCAGTTGAGTCAAGCTGAATGATGTTATAATCAAGTTTGAGAAAATGAAATTCTCGATTGGTCCGAATAAATTTACAATGGCCAATACCCTACTGGTTAATGGACGTAAAGAAAGAGAGAAAATTGGCACCCCATCTACGTTAATATGGCAGATTGCATAAAATTCAATTAACGATCGAGTTATAAACGAATCTTGCCAAGTCCTATCCCTACCATTGTTTAATGTCAAAGGTGCAAATTATTGTGATTTATATTGTCATGTTGTTGATCGATAGACGTTGTTAATAATTCTTGATGACAGATTGGAAAATGTTTTAAGTTGAGATTCCAAAGTAAGATTAAATAAATTGAAATTTTGAAATTCAAATATTTTATTAAGATTGATGGATAATAAAGAATTGGGTTTTAAGGAGTACTAAATTGCTTCTAGACGACTCATATTTCAGAATCTGTAGAATCCTGTGGGACAGTAAGTTTTCGCTTTTGCTGACTCAAAAATTCGTTTTTTTTTTCTTCTTCTAAAAGGATTATTATTAATTTTTCTCGTCTTCTTAATGGAGACGACTTTCGTATATCTGCAACGATTAATATAAAAGGAATTCATTGTAAAGCGAAATGAGTTTTTACATCTGTGACTTTAGCATTGAAAACATTAAGTAAAGAAGTTTCTTTTATGAATCCTTCATAAATTATGCTACTTATAATAATTAAAATAATTCTTTTCTTAAACTTTACAAACATAAATTTAACTTGATATTGATAAAATGTTTAGAAGTATCTTCATAAGCTTAGTGAATAATTTATGTATCATACTTTCAGCAATTACAACAAACAGTTAATTTTTTAAATTTAAACGTAGAAATTTTACAGAAAAATAAATGAATTTTTCTTATTAAAACGTCTTTAAAACTTTTTAAAATTAGAATTGTAAATAATATATTTTTAAGTGAAAAATTCTGTTTGATAAGAGTCTTCGATTCTATTTTATCCAATCTAGAGCTCCAATGTTACAGTTGCTTGACAAGCGATCAATGAACTCACTTCATGATAACCATATATAGCTTTGATGCAACATCAGGTGTCTCTTTATATGATAATAGCCTATAGGCTCACAGCCTGAAGCAAAAGCAATAAGCCTGTTATATGCTCGTTTAAACCGATATTAAATTTACTTTCGCTTCTATCCGAAAGTGAATTATAGAGTATTTTTAATTCCCAATAAGAAATTTTTTTCACTTAATTTAAAGTAGCGAGTTTAAAAAAGAGAGAGAGAGATTAAATTCTTTTAATACACAAATTGACATAGAAGGATGCGATTAATCTAACTTTATTTATATTAAAGACAACAAACCGCAAGAAAGTTTACCAATTATTGTGTGGTATTTTAAAATACCCGAAACCATTGGCTAAGATAGTAAATTACACTTATCTTAAGTACTTGTATTAACGGTGTTCAGACGCATGCTGTATAAACAAGATAAGGACAGAGTAAATAAGTTTCTGTAGTTAAAGCCACACACACACACACACACACAGATGAGCACACATACAGACTCGTACCCGCTAACTTTCCAACATATTCAATATGTAGCATATCGATTTTATTGAGAAACATAAATGTCCATTAATGTGTATGAAGGAAAATTCAACAAGTAGCCAAGGGAACTCAAACAGAATGTTAAAGAAGTGCGAGTAGCTTAAACATGAACGTTTTCTTACTAAATAGGAGATTGTATTTCGATCACGTTCGGCTTTCGATGTGTTCACGGTGGACAAAGTTGATAAAGTTGATGAACTGCGAAACAAAAACAAAATTTTATTTCATTCTTTTTATGGTTTTTGGCAATTGATGTTATTTCCTTTGGGATTACCTTCAGGCAATTTTTTTCATCTTTTATGTACTTAATAAAAACGCAACTCGTTAGGTAAATACATAATGGCATTGAATATCTTTACATCTTTAGCGGATAAAACGGGGATTTAATGCGTAATATTTAAAAATGTCTATAATATAATCGAGTATTAAAAAAAAAATATATATATATAAGTAGTGGCGTGCAAAATGGTAAATTGAAAGGCAAATTGGGTGGCTCCTAGTAAAAAAATTGAAAGGCAAATTTACTAAATTGTCGCTAAAGGATATTGATGAGGATATTTTCTTCATATTTATTTTCTTGGTATACAAAGATATCATCAAATTCATTCAAAGTTTTAAAGCTTTGGAGTCGAAGAATATATCACATCTTCGTACTAATAATAGGTTTATAGGATGAAGGTGATAGGTGGTACCTTCTAAGGCGGATCTGTTTGTACAAGTAGTAATTTCGCTATGAAATTGGGCATGAATAAGCCCGTTGGATGTAAGAGGATGCTGAAAAGTCACGTGAAAAATCTCTATCTTATCTCATCTTCTTATCTCTTCTGAAGAACCCCCCTCTCTTTCACTATCTTTCGCCTTCTTTCTCTCTAAAATAGTTGTTTCCATCACCTGATTTATAAATACTTAAAACGTTTAAGATTTTAATAATTATAATTAAAAAAAATAGAAGGGTTTTTTTAGGTTTAAATTTAAAAAAAAAATTGAGGTTAAAAATATCATAAAATGTCGTATTTATGTATATATATTCAAATGAAAATCACATGATATTCGGTCCAGGCAGGAAGAACGTGTATATTTAATTGGAGTCTCCTGCTTTTAAGCTTTCTATATCTGGTCTGGATTTACATTTATCTAACTCCGTTCTCGACAGACAGACGGACTGATGAACGAACGACAATGGAAATGTACTGTACAGGTGTGCAATTTGAAAATTGCAGCTATTTTTTTTCTATTTGTTTACGCAGGTTTTTGTTTAAAACAGGTTGTTTTGAATATAGAAAATTGCCCCGTTTCGAAGACTATTTCCGTTTAAAGCAGGTTCTTTTGAACGTAGAAAATTGCCCCGTTTCGAAAAGTATTTCCGTTTAAAACAGGTTCTTTTCTACATAAAAAATTGCCCCGTTTCGAAGAGTATTTTCGTTTAAAACAGGTTCATTTGAACGTAGAAAATTGCCTCGTTTCGAATAGTATTTCCGTTTAAAACAGGTTCTTTTGTACAGAAAATTTCCCGGTTTCGAAGAGTATTTCCGTTTAAAACAGGTTCTTTTGAACATAGAAAATTTCCCGGTTTCGAAGAGATGGAAACATTATACATATTTAATCAATGATGATCTCTCTCTATTCATTTAATTTTAATTTTATCTCGTTCCTTTATAAATATTAAAAATATTTCTGTGGTCTAAACACTAGTTTATATGTTAATATATTTAATAAATGTGCTTACAAATAGGTGTAGAAGACGTTGCACCTTCTGGATGTATCAGAGAGCCGATGTGTCCTGATCTGTGTACTTGTTACAATGGAATGGTTGACTGCAGGGATAAGGGACTAA
>NW_019384843.1:372258-455730 GCF_000671375.1 Centruroides sculpturatus
CTAATGAAAAAAACATGAGGAAAAAGATCTCTCTTTTTTTTTTTTTTAAAGCTCATTGCCATAGAAGAAATATATATATATATATATATATATAGTGTATAGTTAGAGGTTTCAAAGAGCTGTAACTCGTCCATTAATCTCTAAAGCTAAATAGAGAAAAAGAGAAAAGAAACTCCTGTTGCACAGAAAATACTAGTGTCATTAAGTTTTTTTGTATGGCTCCCAAAAGGGAAAATAAAAATAAATAAACAAATAAACAGTCGTTAAGTTTAAATGAGACATCTCGGAAAGAACGATAAAATCTTCATATTCATATTTCCCATTTAGAAAAAATTTAATTTTTATGAATTATTGGATAACTAGTGGGTTAATGATATACAAGTTCTTTTCAAATATTAATAACGTTATTTCGAGATAATTTTTCCATGTTTTTACCTCCTATTGAATGTCGACTCGTATATACATATATATATTCATTCTATTAGCGTCAAATGTTTATTATTTTACTACTATTGATCACGACATTCAATTTTCATGCAACGTTCATGCAACCATCATCCATCAATCGGCTCCAAACATTATTTGAGTTTAGTTTTGATGTATGACTAACCGTCGCATGCAAAAATTGCTTAAAAATTGAATGCAAACATCAGTTACTTTCTAATAAATTTAAATAATAATAATAACAATAATAGTTTCTGTAAAGATTAGTTTACGATTCTAAGGTATTTTGTACGCTTTGCATATTCTTGCATGGAAAAATATTAAAAGTAGTCAAAAATCTCCTTCTCTCATGGTATAAATCTTGTAATGTCTTAAATATTTAATGACGGAATTTAGTTTACTTGGTATGATTTATGTGAAGAGAGACCGAGTTCATAGAACACGTTCTACCAGGTCACTATTCGTTGAATTTTCGATAAACTTATGCTTTACAGCAAGAAAATTTAATTTAAATAAAATATATTCCAACTAATAACTTAGTTGGGTTTAACTCTATATATTTTTGCGTTAACGACACGAAGAAAAAGGAGAGCAAGAAGAGAGAGAGAGAAAAAAAAAGAAAGGAACAAGATTGTAGAAACTCCAGAAATGCAATTATCGGTCTTTCTCTTAAGAATCGATTTTTGTAAGAAATTCCATTTATTTAATTAAATAAAAATCTTATTTATCAAAAGAAAAATAAAAAATTTTAACGATAAATTTTAAATTTCCTAAAATATTTTAAACACTTCCTACTCTCTGTAAATTAGAACCTTTAAGCTGTTGCGAATTTCTTCAATGAAAGATGGATGTATTTTGAATTGACAGGAATTTCTAATGCCATTTTTCTTTTTTTTTTTTAATACTTTTTCCTTTCGCATCGCTTTGATAATATTAGATTTTATTCTTTTTCCCTCCCTTCTAGTTTTCTAAGAAGTTGTTTATATCTCTTGTTTACCTTTCTCATAATATGTTGAAGTAGACAGTCGAGTATCACTCTTATAAAAGTAAAAGATTATATAGAACAAGAATAAAAATAAAAGCGAGTAATGAAAATTATTAAAATGAAACATAAAAAGATATTTTTGGAAGTCCTATTTAAAAATTTAGAAGATTTTCAAAATGGAGTTTGTATCAAACTCCCACATCTCAACGCCTTAAAAATAGAATCAATTTTTACCCAAGAGCTTTGAAAAAAAAAAAAAAATTCAATTTTTTAGTGAGATACCGTAACATTATTCATAAAAATACATTGACCAAACTATCATCATACTTTGAAACTTTAAAAATTCAACATTCCAAAATTTCTAAAATTGGCCACGACAGAAGTTTCGAAAACGTGGAAATAAATTTAATCATTCGGTACAAAATTTTGTATCTATATATACATTAAAATTTATAACAAAGAAAAACTCGATATAAACTTACGATTGCGGGATTTATTATTATTATTATTTTTGTTTCTATAAATTTTAACCTGGAATCGTAACTTTCTAGCTTCTAAAATCGTTATAATACTTCGATTATTATTAAAATTCCTACGAGAAAATCAATTAATACAACTTTAAGATATTCTTCTTGCCTTTTTCTAGTTGTAAAAATAAAATACAGGTTGAGTCAAAAGTTAATTAACCATTACAGATTAGTTTGATATCTTTACTCAAGTACTAATTACAAATTTATAAATAATAAATTGCATGTAGTTTGCAAATATATATACGGTTAACTGATTTTTGAGCCACCCTGTATAAGGAGCAGAAAGACTGGAAAATTATTTCTTTCTAGCTATAAAGCTAAAACTCCTAACGTTCTATAAATAGAAAACGATTCATCTCTTACCTTTCTCAGCTCTTTAAAGGTTCTACAGCATAATTCGATTCTTAAATAATTATAAGGTCTAACTTGAAGCAAGTTTCTACTTCGAAGATTTAAGTAATTAAGCCTAAGATTTGCAGTAAGATAAAAAAAAAAAAAAAAATTGTAGATTTAATGCGATTCATGCTTAAGGAAGTACTAAATTGAAAATAAACACATTTCCTCCCAAAATTTACCGTAAAATTCTTTGAATAATTGACAGACATTACATTAGTCTAAGAGTAATTTAGAGATAATTCGATACTGTACTAAATCTTATCACTTTTGTAAACAGTTGAAAATGTTTTAAATCATCACCTTCAATTAGGCGCATCTTTGTTTGTTTATTTGATTAAAAATGTTTTTTTTTTATTTGTTTTGTTTTGTCCTTTTAAAACAGATTTAAAAGTACATGAAACAATTTCTCCACAAATGAGATAAATAACTCTCATTTATAAAAGAAATAAACATATTAATATCAATGTTATCTGTGTCAATATTTATTTTAAAATAGTAATTTAATGAAATTTACTATTTAAATAAGTTGTTACTATTGTTTAACATCGGTATCGGGAGATAAAATAAAATCGATATTGATATGCTGGATAAGATAAGCTTAAATAAATAAAATCTAAGTTTATTATTTTTTTTAATTTAAATTAACAAAAATCTGCCACTTGCCAAACATTAGACAATTAAGAATAAAGTCATACATACTCAAACTTCGATTTAGCGCCTCTAAAATTGACACTAAATCGAGTATAGCGCTAAATTGAAGAATGTCAAATAGGGGTTATGTACTGTACTGTACGTATTAATGAGGTATACACTAAAGTTTTGATTAAAAAATCATTTGATTTAATCCAATAATAATTCAGATACCGAAGAGTTTTTTTTTTTTTAATTTAATTTTTATATAGAAGACAAGTTTACGAGTGGCGCTATTTAGGAAGGCGTTACAGCGAGGTTTGACTTATTTACTTTTATATTAAGCTATGAATTAAGTCTAATAGAAACTAACAAACTCTTACTGCCGTATTCACAATCAAGTATCAGGAGTTAGAAGTTAACCAATTGCCGTTCGCTTTACTCTTAGTACGTGTACTCTTACTGGTTAACTTTTAATTCTAGCTCTTAATCCTTGATTGTGAATGCGGGTATTAGTGTTTTATAAGTAGAAAGTGCTTGTATATTAACACATACGCCGACACAAACATAAATTACACACGTTTTTATAACTTAAAAATATATTAAAAGCTTAAAATTATCTTTAGTAAATGAATGATTGATTTGGTAACTAATGATATAGTTAAACTAGTTTGTTTTAGGAAAATTTTGTCTCTAATTCTCCATAGTTAGGCCAGTGTTTTATATTCATACAAGTCTTTTTTCTTTTTTTTTTTTTTAGGTATTGCTAGATGCAGTAAACCCTGCTCAAATATCCTTTCTGTTTATAAAATTACATAAAATTGTAATGAAAAGTTTCCAAATAATAAAGAAACACTAGTAAAAAAAAAGAATAAAAAAAAATTGGAAAAATACATCTGTGACAGTTGTAATATAATAATAAACCCAATATTTGAAAAATTAATGAGCTTTAGAAGATTCGCTAAAATTACTATTTGTAGAGGCAACGTGGAGTAATCTGTCTCCAATAAATTTTTATTAGAGAAGTCCAAGTTCAATAACCTTATCAAGAGTACTTTTGGAGTCTGATGCTTTCTGATGAATAAAAGGTGATGACATTGCATTTCAATTGATGTTAGTTAAGCCCAAAGGAGATGGAACCTATTCACTACTAGGATCAGTCAGGCAATGTAACTTATGAGACCCTCTTTGTTAATGGAATTAACAGAATACCACACTTTTGTTTTTAATATTGCATTTTTTTTTTCCTTCTTCCATTTAAAGTGTCGATTATTTTAGAAAAGTGGAAAATATAATCGATTTTAACTAATATCGAGATGAATTTTACTGAAAATAATTAATTATTTTTTTTTCTAGTTATGTAAGAACTTTCTCGAGTTTCATTATTCTTTACAAAAACTTCTACCCCCCTTGGTCTCAGATGATCGACAGACCGATTACTTCTAAGGCTTTTACCTAAATAAGAAAAGTATATATATATATATATATATGTATACAAATACTTCCTTTCATAAAGGAAGAGATAACAAAGAGCAAAATGCTGAGAACACGATCGATTATTTTCCAACTTAATAAAATTAAGTTAAGGATATAAATTATTAGATAATTTAACTAATTTTTCATACTTTAAAACTCTCTAAATCTGTTTTATAATTAATTAGATGTATAAAAGAGATATTTAATTTTGTAAGAAATTTTAAGCAGTGACTAACTGCTCCGAAATGTATCATTTATTCTCAACAGGATAAATGGAAACTAAATGGGAAGATGTATGCAGAATGAGAGATGATTATAAAAGAAGCTTAATAATTTTATATAGGCTATATTAAATTTAAATCGAATACTTTTTACAGATATACTTTTTTGTATGCCTATTTTATATACCTGTATAACAGAGAATGACGTAAAATTTTCTCTGGTAAAAGAGAGTCGCGAATGGAAAAGGTTTAAGAAGATTTAGAGGTATTATACAGATGCAGATATAAAACAAAAATATCAATAAGGAACAGTAAAATGAGGCCTCAACGAAGGCCCTGCTTTAGAGGTATTATACAGATGAGGATTTAAAAGAAAAATATTAGTAATAAGCAGTAAGATGAGGTTTCAGAGAAGGCAAAGAGTTAATGAGGACCCTCTTTTTCTACCTTATTTTTACAGATATTTTTCTATCTTTTATGGAAAAATTGTATTTTTTGTTAATTCTGTAACGCATTTTTATAAAAATGCATTGAAACAAAGCAGATATACGTCTAGGATAGATACCTAAAAATAACTGCTACTCATCACTCAAGACCATAAATATGAAAAGAAAGACTTTAATGAGTAATTCGCTTATAACTCAATTGGGTCATTTAATTTGATTTCTTAACGATGATTATAATTGCAAGGAGGTTCGTTACTTACTTATTTACTCGTGTGTCTGATATTTATTTTTATATTTCCGATCCATTAATGAGGATTTCTTTTAATTGAAACCACATCTATTCAATTGGAATTTGATTTTTTACATATATTTTCCATGCTATTTTAAACATTTTAATATCCACAGATATATATTTTTCAAACACGTAACTTGTGTATATATATATATATATATATATGTATATATACTAAGTGTATTTATTTAAGAAAATTCAATATTGCAATTGACGACGTTGACGGCTTATTTATTTATTATTATTATTATTATTATATTGATATCAAAATATTTTTTAGTACGCGGGATAGGATTTTAAAAAGGAAAAAATTTTTTATGATATTTCAGATCTGATACATAAAAAGCAATTTTAAATCGGTTCTAAAGTGCCGAAATATATGATACTAAGAAGAAAATTGAATAAGTAATGTAAAACCAAGTGCTTAATGCTCGATTTTTAATTAAATAAAAACAAGAAATTGAAAATTTAATATTGATTTTTTAATGATGATAAAAATTAGATTCTCAGTAATAAATTCTTGCCAAAGAATGTTCTAAACACATCAACAAAAATTACGTGAAGTTAAATGAAAATTTTCAAAAAAATATATTTATTTTTTTTTTGTTTTTAATGCATTATTAGATGGTAAGAGAAATGCAATCTGCACTTTCGCCTTTCTAGTCATTAAGGAGCAAGAATTAGATCTCTATAATCTAATGATGTGAGTTCTTGCTCGATTGTGATTAAGGGTGAATCTTATTCTGTTGTTTCTTGACAATAATGAGTTTCTTTCACTTGTATTACTTGATAAAAACTGACGAAGAAATAAAAGAAAAAAATAAAAAAACTTGTTACAAGTTACACGAGATTTAAATTCTTAAAAGTCCCAACGAAATCATTTCGTTAGGAGTTTGTAAAAATTAAACTGTCCCGGCATTCCTAAGTTAGGACATGTACTTCTTTCAGATCAATAGTCTCCCATGTGACATTGAAAGGCTTCCATGTTATGTTGTTAACATTCTTCTTTCTGAATTTCCTTACGCTTTGAGGCAGATAGAAGACAATGCACAAAGTGTATTTTATAAAAATGTTTGTAAAGGAAAGAATTCGAGTGTGCGAGTGTCGTTGTCAACTCAATAAAGAAGATAGCTACAGGCTTAGAACTAAAATATATAGGTCTTAAAATACATTTTTAACCTTATAATTTTTTTAAAAAAATAAATTTAGTTACCGTATAATCGATATTAACGGGATACAATATCCGTTATTGTTTAAACATGATCAAAAATATTCATTACTATAAATCAATTTATGGATGCATTTATATATCGATTTTTCTTTTTCTTCTCGTAAATATATAATATATTATTGATACCAATTTTATGCGAGTTACAAGCATTTATTCCAATTTAATGAAACTTTCTAGATATGTTCATTTGTACGTGGCATAATTTAAGATGATTCATATCCAATTTTCTTCATCTCCTCGGGAAATTATCAACGATCTTTATTAAGAAAGACCCGCAGCATTTTCTTTATTTTGTTATCATCATTATACTAAGATATTAGAGGAAGCAAATATTATCATTGACGGCACGATGCAAAGTCAAGTAGCATAATAATAACTTTCATTCGCTCGTATATTCTTATATTGTTGAATAATCTACTTTCATTACAATACAGTAATATTATTACTATTTGAGTAAGAAAAACTTTATCAAAAGTTTCACTTTCTTGTAGATTAGACTAGATTCTATTCAGAAACATTCAAGTTTACAGTGTTTTAGTTAAAATTTGGCCCTTTTTTTTGGAGAAAATGTCTATCCAAATTAACCTCCTTAATCTCTTTACGTTTCCCGAATTTTTATTTTGATTAAACATGATCATGCTGATGAAGAAACTTAATTGAAAATCCACTTTTATATTAAAAACAAAACTAATAAGATTTTTTTTTCTAAATATTATTATTAATTTAGGAGTGAAGTTTATGAAAAACTTTCTCTTGTAAGAAAAGCGAATAGTATAGTAAGAATAAAAGTATTTAGAGAGGAGAAAAATAAAATAAAAGAGTATAAAGTTTCATATAATGCGCTGCTTAGTTTATAATGATAAAGTTTTATAGTATATAAATAGATTTAAAAGCAGAAAATGAAGCAAAAGTATCTAAAACGATATCAACTTACCGCCTAATTGTTTTTATTATTATGTTTGTTTTCGTTCTTTTGAAAGAACCATTATCTTTCTCTATATGAGATAATGCCGTTCTTCTTTATAAATAAATAAACAAGTAAAGATTATTACTGTTTCTTGCTGGAGATATTCTTTGATCAATGTATCATAGATCAGCATTGAAACAAGCAGAAAATACTGTTAAAATAACGTTAGAATTTCTACTTTAACACATTTCTTTTAATGTAAATCAAATATGTTTTTAATTAACGGCCTAATTTTGCTGTTTACATCACATAAATTTATGTCAAATTTATTGTTATTGTCAGCCAATCCGAAAATTATTATAATTAAATTAATTATAATTATTTTTTTCACTGTAAAACGTTTCCTATTTACATGTACTTAATCCAATTTTTTTTCATCTTAGTTATGATTATTGTACTACAACAACGACATATCCGCTTTATTTTTCCATTGTCGAAGAATAAAATGAAAATTTTCATTTTTAACAAACAAAAATTAATAATATTTATGACATTTTTACTAATTAAAATTTAATAAAAAAAATGTTTAAAAAAATAAAACATAATTTTCTTCCTGAACATTAAACTCTCTTCAGTACGTTCAATAATCCTATTAAGGTTTAAAAATTAATAGAGAAAAATTACTACAGCATCGAAATAAATTAAACTTTATTATGTTTACTAAACATTATATAGTTTTTTTCACTCTAATTATACATCAAATTCTAATATTTCAACACAACCATCACTATCATCTTTCATAAATTCTGAAAATATCACTCCTATTTACCTTCGACCTTATAATAAACTGTCGAGTGTTTCTTAAAGGAAAATATATATAAATATATATAGAGATTAGTAGGATATATATATATATAACCCTATCTCACAGCTACTTGTCTTCTTTTTAAAGCATTAAAACTATAAATTACTAAAGTAGCATAGTGCTTTAACCAATACGAATTTTTAAAAAATCCTTATAAAAATTTTAGGAATATAATTTTTATATATTATATTTAAAATCCTGAATACAGAAAGAGTCGTCATCTACGAAAAAAAATGAAAGAAACAGGTTGAAAATATTGTTTATCTAAACTTGATTCCCATCCATTCTTTCTAACTTTAGTCATATTTCCATTCCTTCCATATATATTATCTTCTTCTATATCATTTATTGTATTTAAATTATAAATTTAAATACGATAAATATAGATATCATGTAATGATGAATGGATCTTGTGATCGACGATTTACAGGGATGCGAACATAGCCATCTGTCATATCCAACAGCACAAATAGAGATTTATGTCAAGATCAAATCAAAAACATTACTTCAAGCTTAAACTTTCGCATAAAAGAAATAAAGAATAATATATTTTTTTTTTTATTTTGATAACTCATTCAAGTTTATAAAAGAAAATATATTTCGCGATAAAAATAAACTTACTTCCAAATATATTAACTCGGTAAAGAAAATAATAATATTTATGTAAGATTATGTAAAGAGCAAACGGATACGTGATATCGATTACCACGACCTTAATTTTTTTTTATAATAAGGCTTGTACGTACGTAATTCTACTCAATTGTCTCGATTTTTTTCTTATACCGAACTCCAAGTAATGATCATTATCGCGATTATATCCCTTCTGTATAACATTCATGTTGTATAGAAGGAAACAAACCCTTCATTAAAACGTTTTTTTATTATTTACTTATCGTTATTTTGACCTGCCATATTCATAAATAGTCACTAGAGCGCATTTCCTTATAAACAATATACAGTAAAACCTACCCAAAATGGATAATAGCTTCGTGGGAATTGGGCGAATTTGAATTTTACGTGCATTGTTGACTTCAGGCATCTTTCTTCGGGGGGGAGGGAATATTTTCTTATAAAAGATTGGTTTGGGGTACCTTGTTAATGGTACCCTAGGAAATTGCTCTTTTTGCCCATTAGGTTCGAAGCAGAAATAACTACAAATGTCTACTTACGAAATTTTTTATTCTAATATAATTCGAAGCATATGTGTAATTTATATAAATAGGAGCCATATGTTGGCCATAAAGACATATTTTTCATATTATAGAGTAGGCCTTATATCATCAATTATATAACAGATTTCAAACGTTATTTTATATAATTTACGGCCTTTAACAATTAGACTCCATTTAATGTTACGAATGTAATTAGATCTACGTGCCTTCTATTAAAATGTCTTAAAATGTATTAAATGACTCATTAATGCGCTTTAAATTTCTCATTAATAACTATCGCATCTCTCATATTTTGAGAGAGAGAGAGAGAGAGAGAGAGAGAGAGAGAGAATCTTAGGATTCTTAAAGATGTATCTTCGAATAACTTTCTTTGATCGCATTCAAAAGGCACATAAGAAACTCCAGATTTAAAAGACATTTTTGCAAGCGGCATTGAAAAATCTTAAAATATATTTCATATTTTTCGCTGAGTTTGGTTGCATTTACAGCACACATAGACTATGCTTCATTTCTTATACGTTATACAGAAAAAAAAAGTAAAATATTTAGTGAAAAAACACATTTTACTCGCTTAAATAATAATAAATAAGGTTAAATTTCGCAGTGTCCATTATAAAACCTCTCTTGGGAAGAGATTCGTAGTAAATCTCTATTTGTCATTTTTACACTTATTTAATTACAATAAACAAGAGCGAACGAAATGATTTCATTTAATCTACTAAATAGTAATTAAACCACCTAAATTAAGCATAAGAATTTATTAAAACTTTCCCCCCTTTTAACGTTAAAACCGGATTTCCAAATGGCCAAAAGCTTATCCAAAAACGGAAATCATTTTCCACTGTTCAAAATTTATTCTAAGCGTAATCTCTACTTTTAAAAGTTTTTAATTGGTTTATCACTTTTATGACGTAACTGTGTCAGTATGTGTACTACGTATACATTTTTCTTTTCAACCTGGTTTTAACCAGTTGTGTGTCGACCTTTGACCCGAGTTTTCGACTCCAGACTGTCCGACTCCTCGCTACTCTGTAGTAAAATAAATTATGCATTTATCAAATTTAATCGGCGCTTGCCTTACTTTGAAAAATTCGTTCTAGTCGAAGAAGTGCAAGTACGAAGATAATTAGACCGAATCTTTCTTACATAGAACTTAAAAATCGTTATATAAAAGCTCACTTATGAGACTTTAAAATCTAGTAAATCCAGTTCGGATGCTATTATTATTGTAATTTAACAAATTAATTTTATTTTGATGATTTACAAGTGCACACTTCCGGGAAATTTCACATATTAAATTAAATCCTTGTTTATCACTAATGAAGTTGAAAGCAACCTTAATTTGTAATTTTATTAATGATACTACGTTGTTTTAATCAAAGGAATCTTCCATACGCTACTAACTAATTTATAAGTACCGTACCTCCAACAATCTCATCATTTTCCTCCCTCCCCACTCTCTCTCTCTTCTTTCTTCGTCTTGAAAAGTCAATCTGGTTCTCATTTTTTAAAGCAAGATCGAAGCCGAAATAAAAGATAAATATAATCCCAATAGAATTTACTATTGAATGAAGACAAAAATGTATTTTCCTAGTTTATCTCTATCGAGTAATAGATGTGATAATATAAGTTGATTACCCGTAACGAGATTGTACAGTTTGCAAGTGCACTCTCATTTTGATGCAAATCATAAAATCGAAGCTGATCTGCGGTTTTCAAGCATTTCGTGTTTTCCTATTTTCCAATATTGATTGTCCAAGTATAGGAGAAAACTACTCTCTCTCTATATATATATATTGTTAATATTAGGATTTATATCAGAAAGTTTCTCCTCCTCTCTTCCTCCCTCTCTCTTTAAAGATACAGTAAATGCATGTATAAAACGGGTTATGTGATGTGCAATGAGCTAAGATAGATGAAATATTTATTCAATATTCGAATAGAAAAAAAAAATAAAGTTATATATTCCTTTTTGTAGAAAAAAAAATACATCAAATATCTGAGTAAAATGTAAATACAATAAGGGAAGTTTAAAACGATGATGCAATGATTGGATTTTGGAATTTCTTCTTCTTCTTCATCCTGCATTTACATTAAACTGATGGAATATTTTTTTCTCTTTTGTAGAGTTTTAGGGAAATTCGGGAAATGGGGAAAGTTAATTTATAAATTTATAACAGTGCTTAATCATATGAATGATTTAAAAGTAGATTTCAATGATTTTTTTTCCTGTTTTGAAATAGGGAATTTTTATCTATTTATATAAAAGGATCATTTAAATTATCAATAGACAATTCATTCAAATGAATTTAGAATTTTTATTTTTTTATTATTATTTTCCTTTCCTTGTTTGTGTTTTTTTTTTTCTATATACGAGATACGTTTTTATCTCGTTACAACGATAGTCTAATGTTAGTCATTTCCGTTATCGAGGGAATTTGGACTTTAGATTACACGTTGAAGAGTGAAATATTTTAAAACAGATTAGAGGAAATTTGTGTCTCTAGGATAGATAGAAATAGATAGCCCTATTTCTAAACAATAATTAAATAAAATTTCTGGAATTCTTAACGTTAAAGATCAAATAACAAATTTCCAGAATCGATTATAATTAAAATTAAAAGTAATAAAGATCAATCAAGGTTTATATAAGTTAAAAGTAATTCTATCTAAACTCTAGTTTCTGGAGGAGGAAAAAAAAATAAAATAAAATAAAAATCGAAAGTAAAATTTTCCAACTTTGAAGAGGGTAATTTTTCGAGTGAGGAGGAGAAGAAAAATAATAATAATATAATAAAAAAAAAAAAGGTAATTTCCGGAATGATTTATAATACGTAGAAGATAATTTAACTACATTTATAACATTTTTTAAAATAATAAATCCATTTTTAAGATTACATAAAACAATTCTACTAACATTTTAAGCCGGGATGGAGGAGGAAAAGTTGAAGAAATATAACTTTAAAAAAAAAAAACTTAAGAATTGGGAGTCATTTTTAAACAAAAAACACCCAACTTAAGCTTAAGCAAAATTGCTGTAGTAAAGGAAACTTATCTATAACAGCAGAAAGCCATAACTGTAGTGGGTTATAAGTTATGAAGTCACGTAGAACCAAAAAAAAAAAAAAGGTGATGGTGGTGGCAATTTAATTTCTAACAAGAATCAGAAGGTTGCGCTTCTTTACCAAGAAAAAAAAAAAAAGAGAGAAGAAGAAAATAAAAGTACCAAATCGCAGCTTAATATTACACACTTCTACACAAATAACTAACACTATAGCTACCGGATATTACCAGGAGTGATTGACCGTTGAGCAAGTTGGGTAAAGACTGTTTCCGTAACCATGGTAACGTAGATAAACACTGAAGACTGTGTGACGTTGAGTTAGGGTCATAGCATATATATTGGGTGCGACGATAGCTGAAATCGGGCTCTCTAACTCCCCCCCCTTCTTCTCTTTACTGTCAGATTTACTTTTCGTTCCAGACAATTCTATTTCATTCTTTTGTCAACTTTAAATGTATATTTTGATGGATTAGTTTCTTCCAAAGGAAAATACTAGTCATCGAAATCTTTCTTTACCATTAAATTTATTTGGTTTTACTCCCCCCCCGTTCGTTTTTAATATAAAACATATCGATCACTTTTATTTTATGTAAATATTAAAAATATATTATAAATTATAAATATATTAAAATGTGAAGATTTCATTTTAATAAAATATTTTCCTCACTCCCACTTTCATTTTTCTTTTATTCTTAATGAGAGACGGAGTGTGTTAATGTAAGAAAAATTGTAAATATGTATCCTTTACATAATTAAGTTTTTATACTTTTAACAGCTGACATTATTATATATAAAGTTATAATATATACTTTATCTCATTAGTCGCTTGGTTTGAATAATTAGGGATTTAGCCAATGAGATGAGAGTTTGCACAGAATTTCGATCTGGAACATTTTCAATAGAAAGGTGTCGTTAATAGCAGTCAATTTTGTATTTTTCGTGGACCACACCCTCTCCAATTAGCCGGAGAGTTTATTTAAAATATCTTCTTCGGTATTGATTCGTTCTACATTCTTGTTATCTTCACGAAAGATCTAGTTTTTAAAAAAAATCAGGAAGAAGAACCACGAACGTCTCTTATTAAGATTACACTGCAAAATCTTCCATAAAACTTTATATATTTTATCTATAATGCTTTCAATCCCCCAAATACTGCACTTGTCACGCCACTGGTTAACAACGTTTTCAACTTCAAAAAGTTAAAATATATATAAAAAAATGCACGTATACAGGAGAGAGAGAGAAGAAAAAAATCAAGAACTATAAACTAAAATTCGTTGTAACGTACTATTTTGTTTTCTTCCTGATTTCTTTTTTAATGGCTACTTTCGAATATTATATATATATATAGAAATGCCTTAGGCAAAAATCTACCGCATTCTACGCCATGCGTGACGTCAGCGGCAGTCACGTGATCGGAGGGTAAACGATTAGATCCCGAGTAGTAGAGTTTGATTTTTTTTTTTCTTTTATTTTATTCGAAACCCGGTGCTGCTATTTATATACTGAAACACGCATAGGGAGTGAGAGAGAAAAATTAGAGGAAAGGAGGTGGAAAAAAGCAAAAGCAATTATTGCAGAGTCTTAGCTAATAAAAAGTTCTAAGACTGGAAAGATCGTGTCAACACTATGCTTCTATTTGTATTTCCGGAAGAAGGAACAGATTCTTTCTTTCTTTTTTCTTTTACCCACGACCTGAAAGAATAAAACAAGGGAACTAGAGGAGAGAGAGAGAGAGAGAGAGACAATATTAACAAACGAGTGTTGTTGACGACTGAGTTGAAACAACTTTTTTATATATTTAATCACTCAAGGTTTGGATATTCTTCTAGTGGAAGGAAGGGGAGGAAAAAAGTCATCGATAACAATGGCCCGAGGCTGGATCCTCCAGTAAAAAGAAGCCAACAAGCCAATAACAGTGAAGTGAACGAGCCTCAAGGACAGCATAGCTGTTCTCTGGTGTGCTGTTATTCCAAGCAAACATAAGATGCCTTTAAAAGCTTTCTAAATTTACCTGATCCTAATGGCTTTTAGTCTGCGTACAGAAGATGAAACGGGAGTCGTAGCCTTTGGGCTATTCATTAGAAATACTGTACTCCATACGCCTGAGAATTATTGAACAATAGTCTCACAAAGAGCCGAAGCTTGTTTCATTCTTCGATTATCGAAGTTAAGGAAATGAGAAAGAACTTTTTAAAAAAATACATAAAAAATTAATGTATTTGCAAAACTTTTCAACTCTGCCGGATAATATTACATTATTTAATCTTCTTTCTCTCCATTAGTGAAAATAAAGCTGCTGCTTCTTTAAAAAAACACATACCTATTCTTTTTTTTCATGCGATTCCTATTATGAATACGATTTGATGCAAACGCTTTTGTCTTATCATTAAATTACGCTTGTTAAAAGCCGTAAACTTCGTAATTATTTCGATATTTAATTTGAGAAACTCACAAAATTAATTGCAAATTGGCTTTATTAATTCGGTTAGCCTATCGAATTTATTTAAAATCTTTTAATTTAACGCACATAATTATCCGGAATCTAAGATGACAAGAATTCAGATTTTTAAGAAAATACGCCATGTAAATCAATTGAAAATATATTAAATTACCCAATTACTATTTATGGAAACCGTATACCACCAATAGTTTACAGGGTATAACACGCAATCGTCCATATTAAATGACAGTTATGCAAGTTATGAGAAAGAAACAAACAGAATAACAGAAGTCAAACAACACATTCGTAGGCTTTTAATAAACCTTAGCTGACTTCCCCCAGTTGAGAAGTAGCCGTTTTAGTGTACACTGGATGTACTGTACATCATCTAGTCTGAGTACAAATATTGATTTATACACCGTATGTTTGTTTTTCCGCTATTAAAATACCCGTCAGCAATTCTATCCTTAATAACAGGAAATACTTTATCGACTTCATTGTAAAGTAGTGTGACTTAAAGAAACAAATCTTTACGTTTTACCGAGTTATTTGGTGGATATTCTTTTTCGCTATCCGATTTTCAACAGTAAACCGGGGGGATTAGCGGTGCCATCTTGAAAACATAGCGTGATACATTCGCTTCAGGCAGTAACTATAATCTGAAACTTTCTTTTTTCCCCTTCTTTCTTTCTTTTTCTTTCGTTTAAATGATGTTTAATTTATGAACGAAATTTAAAAACTGACCTTTTAATACAGAACTTTTTAATAAGGGCGGGGCCATAATCAAGGTCAATAAAGTTTTGATGACATTCCCCTTGGCAGCGATTCGTTTTATATGCGTGAAAGTTTAGTCAATGTTTCGACATTATGTTACTTCGATTTAACGAAAGGGGGTGGAGGAATAAATAAAAAAAAAGCTGAAAGTTCACCGACATAAATCATTTCGTCGACAAAACGAACATTTTGTATTCAGAATGATTAAAATGCAGCAGAGGCAGAGTAACCAAACCTCTATAAACTATACTGCATAAGTCAATGTACAGTACACATACATACAATATGTACACTACAGCTGCGATTTCGTGTATCACGCATTCGCCTCGCGTGATTATTAGAAAAACTACAGATTACCAACCATCTAATTTTGAATTTTACTACATCGTTTAGTCTCGAAAGTATTTTTATTCGCTAATATTTTTTTATGAATAAAATGCACCTGTTATATATATAATTTCTTTATGAAATTTAGAAGACATAGCACAGCTTATCGAGTAACTCTATTATCTACGAAGAAATGTTATTCGCAATAACACGGCTATATTGCCAATATAGGAAATACCATATCTCTCTCGATAGCCTGTCTTCATTCCGAATGTATTTTGGGATATTTTCTCTTGATCTTAACTTACAAATAACATTTAGTAGCATTCTCATTCCAAATCCGTTGCTATATCAGTTACAACAAAGGTACAACTAGTAAAATTTATATAATTATCCCAGTTGGACTTTCCTTTCTAAAAAAAAACCCCTTCCAATTAAAATAAAATTCCATTATTAATGGAGATTTGTAATACAAAACTTAGGAAAATGAAAATATTAATATTTTAAGAAGGTAAACTATAAAAGATGCATTACTCTATACATCATAGCAAAATATGATATGTAAGTAGTTAAAACCTATTTTTAAATTATAAATGAATATAACAGAGTTACGAAATTAATAACGTATAATATAATTAATTATAATTCATGTTTTTAGAGTTGTATTTGAGATAAATCTACAATATACACACAATTATTAATGTTTGTATAATACAAATAACACTGAACTGTAATTAATTAGTCTTTACATATATATATTATTCAACTGAAGATTGATTAAAGATTCTTAAATATCAAATTTAGATGCCTTCTGTAGTGAATGACACAAGCTAGAAGAATATCATATAAAAATAATTAACTTCAATCTATTGCAGATATAATTCAGTTAAACATTTATTAAGAGTAACGTGAATTATCATTTCAGTTTAAAATGAATTTATTGTATTTTAACTTGAGTAAATTCAAATGTAAAAGAAAAAATTGCTATTAATGAAATTATATAGTTACAAATGAAATAATTTTACTGGTAAGTGTTATTAAAGAGAATTAAATTAATTTAAATTGTTGTGTTATATTTCTTCTGCAATAATCCAAAGGAATTTAACTTTGTTCTCTCTATTCGAACTCCAGTTTACTTCGAGGCGTAGAAAAACACCAACTCGAATAATTACTCGGCATTTAAAATCAAAGACGACAACAGTATTTCCAATAACATTTTATTTTATATCCTATAAAAATAGCAATTTTTTTACCTTATTTATTTTACAGCATTGTAACAACTGTACATGGACACATCATGTTCCAAAAAGGCAGAGAACCATGACAATAAAACATCCAATATGACTTACCTATTATAATAAAACATACAGAGTACACACACACTTGAAAGGCCTATTACAAAAAAATACTAAAAAAGCTGATATGATGTAGGATTGGTTTTCTTTTTTGTTTTTTTATTTTAGTTGAAAGAGTATATTTGTATAAAAAAATTTTTTAACAACTTAGAACAACAAAAAAAATGGCAAAAGAAAAAAAAAAAAAACAAATCAATCTCATAATCTCTTCCATGATTTTTTTTTTCTCTTCAAAGTTGTAAAATTGTGTAGGAATTTTTTTAAAAATAAGTGATTGAGTCCTTTTCTTCTGTAAACATTTCACTGTCAAACATTAGCATGCATACATGTTCATATTTACACAGCACAATGTGTAGTAGTTTAAAAGAAAATTTACAAAAGTTTCACACCTGAATTTTTCTCGAGTAAAGAAACATAAAAATGAAACCTAGATACATACACACGTGTACAAGACCACAAATAGATTCGTTGCTTCTTTTCAGCAAAACCCCGAGTTATTATTACATTTTTTTTTATTTTTTAAATCACGTTTTAATATTGCTACTTTTAAACCATATTATTATTATTTTTTCCTTTATAATTTATGTTTAAATACTTTAAAATAGTTAATTGTACGATAAAAACAGCTGTATTTCAAATACATGTAAAAAAACTGGGAAGAGAGTAATCAGGAAGAACAAAAAAAAAAAAAAAAAAATATAAGAACACTTTGGCATCATAAAACAAGGAAGAGCTGCGATTTTAAATTGACATATATAAAAAACAACAACAACAAAAAAAAAAAAGATTATAAATACTTATCAATGTACGCACCTGAAATTCCTTATTTATAAAATTTAACTTTTGGACTGATTCTTGACCAGATGCACTTACAAAAACAAGAAAAAAACTTTTTTTTTTGTTTTAATATTTACTATCTTCCTCCAACTAGTTCCAGTTTTCGATATTTTTTCCTCAAAGTCGATACGGGATCCTTAAAAAGGACAGGATCGAGCCTCATACTCGATCTTACTAGAGGCACATAGCCAAATATGCTTGCAAAAGTATTGATGCAAGTTTGTCTTTGAACAAAGTGATCTGGATCGTTCCAGGGTGATGGATAGGATTTGCTTCCCGGTAGCATACTCTCTTTGTATTGCTTACGTTGAGTCACTTTAATTGGTGGAAGTTTGGTGACATGGCTGACTAGAAAATTCATCAGTATGTCCTCACAATTCTGAGATTGGTCCACAGTTTTATGAAGTAGACTATTCAGATAGTAAGTGTATAAGTAGTTATAATACCTGTAAATAGGTGACAAAATTTAGAATGCAAATGTTTGTTTTTGTTTTTTTTTTTTCAAATAATGAACTATTAACTTGCCTGTGATAAAAAGCTGCCCCTGTTAAAACAATTGAGTACTCATTGGTCCATTTTGATGTATAACCCCAACAACCTTTAGTATCGTCCCAAAAATGCGATCTGGCAGGATATCCGACAATTCTTTCGGGAAACGATTGCCAGACTTTAAAAGCAAAATCCATCTGTATGTATTTAATAAATAATAAAATTTACTGTTACTTTTCTAAATTACCAAATTTTTAAACAAAAATAATATAAACTTTTTATTTTTAAAATAAATCATATAACCTCTTCTGTCGTCAGGACTGCATCTTCATCCAAACTAAGTACGGCGTCGGTTTGTATAAGGGGATGAGGAAAAAATCGAATTCCGATTGTCTGCGAGGTAAACAAAATCAATACATCAATATCTAAATGATCTAAATACTTAACTTCTAGAGAGTTTTATGTAATTATCTTTTATTGATAATTTCGAGAAAACAGAAGAAATCAAAGCAAGCATCGAATTCAATTTTTCAATGCTGCAGATGTAAATATTATACTTTGGAGATTACAGGCAGAAGAACGTATCCATCAACCCACATACCTTCTGTTGTGGATGGATGAGATTGATGGGCACAGGAGAAGGAGGCCATTTATTCCACAGTGGTGGTGGAGTTTCACTATTCCATATTACTATGATCTGAGAAAGATACCAGAAAAAACAAGTAAATAATCCAACATTTTTTTTTCTTTTCTAGGTAAAGTCTTCATTTCAAAACAGTTTATAAACATAATATCTGATCTATCATATAAATAAAATACTCAATATGAAATTTTTTGAATTGATAAAATTGTAAAATAAAAATGTATTTATTTATTAAATGTGAACTGTTTTATTTCTCAGTATGATAAATTTATACGTAACTCTTTCAAACTAAACGTTTTACTTAAAATTTATCATATTATATAACATATTAATGGTAAATTTTAAATGTAAAAATTATAGTAAACTCTGAATATAAAAGTTACTTTTATGACTAAAACTATTGCATAAAATTAAAGATTTTTGCATTTAAATGCGAACCGATACAGTAAATTAATAGTGTACTTTAAATCGACTTAACAATAGACGAGGGCATTAACCCACCCTGGCCACATTGGTCGACTTTGATACGTTTCTAATGAGTCGCAATAGAGGAGACGAATGGGTGAGAGTTGGAATGGCTGCGTAGATAACGGTCGTGAATTTCGTGTGGGGACGGGTTCCTAATGTATGGAGATGGAATGGATAGTCCCGCAGATTATCGGAGAACTGGGGCAACATGACTAACGCCCCCGGATGCGAGTTCCAAACTTTCGACGTGCGGACGATGTGCGTATGAATTCTCTCTTTAATGATCTACGACAGAAATAAAAAAATAAAAAAATTTAATCAATAAAACAGAGTTTCTAGTATAAAAAATCTTTTAAATCCGTCCCAATCTGGGTTGCAATCAAAATTTAATTAAACCGAGTGCAGCTGTCGATCTGTCAAGGTGGATTCAAAATACGAAGCACTCACCTCGAGCGTAGTCATGACTATCTTTTCTACAGAAGAGAAATAAGTCTCCCATAACACTTGTGTCTGTTGACAATAGGAAGCAACCTTTTCACTGGGGATAGAACGGACAATATCTGGAACCTTAACAGGAAAAAAAAAGGAGAAAAATGTAATCAGAGAACGCATCTCGCTAGTTATTGCATCGGAAGTCGGCGAGATTAATATATTTTTTTTGTTGTTTGACATATTTCCCACGAGTAATTTCTCAATGAGTACGATGGTCCCTTGGATCCGAGTGTCAACGCACGCGCGCCGTTCATCCATCAAACAAACATCCTTACCTGCAACAACAGTCTCTCGTCGGCCCAAACGGCAGCTTTATTCCAGTCAATCACTTCGGAAAATGGTAGTTCCCACCCGTTACTTAGCAACACGGGCACACAACCCGCTTGAAGGGCTTCCAAGAAGCGGAAGGAACCCAGACGACGCCCTCTCGGGACCAAACAGAATGTTGCATTCTGCAACAACACCCGATAGTCGTACCTGCGAAAAAAAAATAAAATAAAATAACGCCTATGTATATTAAGATTTCCTATCATTTTCTACGAATTTAGCCATCCGAGATGGATTTCTTTGGCCATGTTTAATGCTCAATTTATAATTTGACTGGGCGGTGAAGGACGGTAAAGAATGGCGTAGGAGAAAATGACTAGAAACGATTTTGAAACTGCCACATCAATCTGACGACGTTCTTCGCCAATAAGAAATGCCTGCAGAGAACAGATTTAACGGGACGATAACGTAGAAGCAAATAATACATGGAAGAAGCCCAAAGCTACTTTAGAGGCATCAATTAAATACACACATTCATCACACCGAGAAAACTCATTGGTAAAAAGTGGTCTCATCGCCATTCCAGTGTGCGTGTGGTTTTTTTTTCCATTCTTTTTTTCTCTCTCTCTCTTCTCCAAAAAATCAAATGGTTTTAAATTGCTGGCGTAATTAAAGTGGTAGCGTTGAAATGTAGGTCATTGGGCTAAAGCTTACACCTACAATGTAATTAGTTTTGAGTGATTTACAGTTACGTTGCGTAAATTGAATGGGGAAAAGACGCTTAACTCTTTTCAATCCTAGCTAGCGAGGGGGAGAAATTCTAATTAAAACTTTCGGAGAAATTTAACTGAAATCTCGACATTTTTTCTTTTTTTTTTTTTAAATTGCGACAAACACCTTTGTACATTATCGTAGGAGTTTATAAAATTACGAAATGGCTCATAACTTTAAGTGACGAACACGAAAATTCGGAAGCGCAAACTGAATAAAAATTGCTTTTCACTTAATCTCTAGAATAAAATCTAACTGGAGTTTTCAAATTTCGTTTCCCTCCTTTCTTCCCCAGTGTTTAAAGGTGAAATTAAACGTGGCACTGCTTTAAAATGACATAATTCTACCAATGATTCATACCGAAATGAGTCACGTGAAGCCAAAGAAATGTTAATTGTTTTAAAAGTTGGAATGATTTATGGGAGTAAAAATAAAATAATAATAAAAAAAAAGTATTTAAGAAACTATTTTCCGAATATGGCGTTCGTAAATGTCACATTATAATTTAAAATTTCTACTTATTTTTAATTTCCCCATAGACTACCATTCATAATTTTATCGGGCCATATCGACTAATCTTTAATTATCGGTAAATTAACTATTTTATTTCGACGTGAGTAAGATAATGAGTTCGATTATGCATACCTTTAGATAAGAGAGGACAATCTACCATCATCCAATATCTCTTTCAGGCACAGAATTTGGGTCTTTTTTTTTTAAAAAAAAATTCCTGCCTGCGCCCATTTTTAAATGATTAATTAATTTACTTACAAAATTAACAAACAATTTTCAATTGTTTTTATTTATTTATTTATTACTTTTAAATTTGAAATTATTGCATTTTTATAAACATTTTCCAGGAATGACAGGTGTTTTACCGTGTTCTAACACGTGCTTCCATCCCCTCTACACTCACCTGAATCGTAATAAACATATTTTATAGCGAATTTCGCTTGTGTAATTAAATTAAATTATAGTTTATGTTGTATAATTATAAATATTTTAAATATTACTTATATATATATATATTTGTCTATTTAGAATTCTAGGAAGATATTAGTAATACGATGATAAATATTTTATTATATTCTAGATATATCTTTTCTAATTTATTTTATTTAAACTTTAATAAAATATTTATTATTTGTCTTAATATTTTCATTATGTATTCATGAAGTAAGTCTTGATATTTTGTCGAGTAAACAAATATTTGTTATTCTTTACTGCATGAGGATTTAAAGAAAAAAAAAAATAATATGAATCATCTTATCTATTTCCTTATGTCTAGTTTCGAATTCTGTTTAGTTTATGGAAACGTATTAAAATATAAAGTATATATATATATACTTTTAAAGCATGTTTACGTCGAATTCTTTCTTGCTTACTGCTTACACGCCCAACGAAGATGTAAACATTAATTATTTTAGCAAAAACTTATCTTAATTGTTTACTAGAAAACCATATTTTTTTATTGCAAAACCTTGATATTTATTCCTAGTAACACGTCGATAATAAATCACTATGAAATCCTCGACCTTCAAAAACCGGAAAAAGGAAGTTTATGTTAGTATACTCTTAGCATTCTGATTGCAACAGCTTTCTTATTATTCCTAAATCATCATCGTCATAATCAATGTTTACTTCGGAGATGATATTTCGAGTAAAATCATCGATAGCAATACAATATTTTACTTTATCATCATCGACTGTAATGTAAATATTGTTTTGAAAGCATCATCATCGACTGTGTATAGGCCTATATAATATTTGAGCTAACATTATCGATTATATTTTGTACTATATCTATTAAATTGACACGTAAATCAGCATATAAAACCTTAAAACAAAATTACAAGATGTACCTCATCCATTCTGGATTGTTAAGAGAATTCAATGGATTTATAAAACATCATTTTTTATTTTCTTTAAACATTTAATATACATACTTTTATTAAATATCGGAATCCTTTTCTTATTCATTGTATGACCAATAATTCAAACAGGAAAAGATACGGCAGAATGTATCTCGGCTATACCACTCGTTTAGATCTTATCTCTTCTTCATCCGCTAACAAGAAGCATCTTACGTAATCAATAATTTTCCAATTTTCCTAACTTCCTTATCTTCTTTGACCATACAATACCGGGCGAGAATTTAACTGGTATAGATTATTATTTATATTCCACTAATCTGGTAAATCTGAAATGCTAACAACATCCGAATACGACAAAGTATCGTTTTACCTTCTAAAACCCTACTTAGATACGATTTTCTTTTTTTTTAATCAGAAAATTATCTCACTAATTAACGTCGACTGAAACTAATTGCATTGAGTGAGAAAAATATATATATTTTTTTCCTTCCCCTCTTATCAACCGCAACTCTAATTGATTCTGTAGCTCCTTCCAAGCTAGGATTAATCGCTACGTAGGTAGCCTTCCAGGTAAGATTACTTAAAAGCTACAACTGATTAGACAAGTGTTTCGTCGCTTAAATCCTTTAAACAATTATCCATTAAGCGTCTATTCCTATTAAAATACGAACATAGTAACATTCGAGACTTATTCCACCCACAGTTCGTGAGATGTTACGATAAACAAGTTTAAAAATAGCAGTATCAGTTATAGAAGTTGCACCTTACATCTCCATCCACACGTGCACCTTCTATAATTACTTTTGCCAACACAAAACACGTCACAAAATTAGATAACTTTTCTATATAAGCTTACGTGATTAGAGATCACGTAACCCTACACCCATAAGTGGGAAACTCCGCAGCTGCAACACCCCCCAGAAAATCGCTTTTAAAGCTTAGGAATTTAATCACGTAGCTCCTGTTTGAATAGAAGATTGCCAACTGTGTTTATAAATATAAAAAAAAAAAAAAGAGGGAGAAAAATCCTAGCGTTTACAGAAAGACAAACAACGAAGGGAACGTATGCCAAAGCGTAAATACAGAGGCAGAAACAAACATCATCAGGGGGAGAAAAAATTCCTAACTGGGTATCGATCGATTTCAACAAGTTAGCCCTCGGCCCTCCGAATAAGTTAAACGTAGAAATGTAGCCGGTCCTGCCTATAAAGGAAGGCTGAGTCAGCTGCATTTCAGTCTCAAAGCACACAAATAAAAATCGATTCTACTCTGACCGTACAAGGTTCGATGGATAATGGTTCCGTGTGTATGGACTCGATAAAAATTCCAGCCAACGCCACTAACACCGTTTTAAAACGGTCCTCTCTAATTATTAACCCGTTTTCTACGCCGACATTTGATCCTGCCGGGCTTCCAAACTGTCGTCCTTGATAAGAACAAGCAGTCGCAGATGTTACAAGTCAATTATGAAATGACAGCTCCTCTTTGTGCCACTAAACATAAACCCATTTATCCCCCGAGTCAGAAAAATCAGTTTGTAAATTTCATTAACGCTACTTGACCATAAAAACTATCGGCGCCAACTCGAGTCGCAGATTTTTTAAATGTCTTTTAATCTGATTGTCTTGGCGCTAAGTGGCCAGTTTAAGTTCTTGATCGCTTAATTAATTCTAATATTGTTACTTAAAATTTATCTTAAGAGGGGGTGGAAAGAAAAATAATAATAATAATAAAAAAAAAGCCATTCACTTTTTCCTCTTTCATAATCACACAAATTGCCGCAATATCGAATTATGAGTTAAAATTAACAATAGAATTACCCTTTAAACTGTCGTTTTTGAGGAGGAAGGTCGCTTCTGACGACTCCAAGACGAGGAGGAAGGGGAAGGAAATAATTAAAAAAAATAGACACGTGGGAGGTCTCCGAAGTCGGTCGATCGGTTCGTATCTCGGTAGCAGAGATTAATGAAAGAACGTAGTTAGTCAAGTTGTGTTACACGTGCGCAAATAGGAGTGCGAAGAAAGAGGCACACCTCCCCACTCCTCGGAGTCGAGCTATTTATCATAGGTATAGGGGAAGCGCTGATTAGCCGGCCTTGGCGTGCGTTAATCTATCATTTCGGCTTTGATAACCCATCTCCTGTCTTGTCTGCAATTACTCTATTAAAATTGGTGTGAAAGTCGTTGATTTTGAGTCGCCGATTAATCACTCGACCACTGTCGAAATATGACAACTGCGGACGTCTGGGTTCCGGAATTCTCGTCTAGATCGAGAACGCCATTAAAAATCACTAAAACCTATCTAATTCGGATGTTGAGGAGTGCTTTTATTAAGCAACATTCCACCGGAACGACCGGAGGAATCTTAGGTGGAATCTCAATTATTGACGAGACGCCACAGACTCGACCCCGGTTCGATCAATCCTTACCCTTCTCGCATCACGTGACGGGCTTCTCCCTCCTCTTCCAATGAAAGTTTCATGCTGCGAATAAATGTGCTGGCATGCCACCCTCTCGTGTCACGGATGGCGGGACTCATGCAAACCCGCTTCAATCAATACTTGATCAAAGTTACGCCCCACCTAGAAATGGCAATAAGACGGACGGGATTCGAGAAAATCACCGTAACGGCAGCTGCAACACCATTCTAGATATTTAAAAGCTTTTTAAAAAAAATGGTTCTTGCTCGCTTCGAAAAAGCGAAAGACCAGGAAGAACGTGACAGATTCCTAATCTACCCTCGCCAGACCTTAAACAAGATGCCTTTATAACAAGAAAACAAAACGATAAGGCCGAACGAGACGGTGTTGCAATAAACTAGAAGAGCAGACGTCCCGACGACCTTCCATTTGTAGGGAGGACGCGGTATCTGTCGCAAGATGAGCCATTAGGGTGTCACAGAGTCGAGATAAGGCACACCCAAAAATGAGAAAGTCCTAGGAATCGAGTGGACGCCTACGCTGATACACAACAAAGAAAAATGCTTCTAGAAGGATGTGGGCGAACGAAACCTCTTTTTTTTTTTTAATTAAAAAAACCTTGCCCCGACGAAAGGATGCCGTTATAATATAACCGTAAAAAGTCAAAGAGCGAATTCGTATCTGTCTTGTACGGGAACGAGTGTACAACAGGTAAACCCAGGTGTTTTGCCGGATTGAGTAAGGTGATCCCCAGACTATTATGTAGAGTATCTTTATGGAAATGCAAAGCCAGGCGAGACAGATGGAGGGAAAAAATCGTCCCACTTCCTGCTACAAATTTTTTTATTTATTTTTTTTTTATTAAAAGAAGGGAAGTGGAAGGAACAGGTTTTGTGAAAGAGTGTCTTTGAAGTTCACTCACCTTTCTCACGGTCATCAACCAGTTCTAAGAACAATAATTTTCGACTTTACCAAAACATCCTTTACTATATATAGATGACGTGTAGGAAGTGTAAGATATTTTTCTTCTCTAAACGTTCTAGAGAAAAAGATACCCGCTACCACCTGTTTATTCGTTTCCCATTCCGCAAACAACCGTATACAGAAATAAAAAAACTGGTACTTAAAGTCCAAGGTTATCCTTATTATAGATACAACAAAACCATTGTTCCTAAAAATACTAAACGATAGGTAATTGTATTTAACAGGTTACCAATTAAAATGTTGTATGTATATATACAGTACTCCGTAAATTGAAATCTTAATTAACTAAATACCTTTAGGGATGAGTTTCTTTTAACTGTAAATAAGCTGCTTAAACGTTCTAGTTATCTTTCCATTACAGCTGTAACTTAGGCATGAATGGAGGGAATACTACTACATCAGCTATATATTTATTTCACTAAAGCTATTGTAGAAAAATAAATATTTGTAGATTTTGAATAGGTATATATACATGTATTGTATGCAATTGTAGTCCAGAAATGGAAGTTTAATCTCAAAATAAACATGAAAAATAATAAAAATTGCATATTGTAAAATAATAATAAACATTTTTATCAGAAGTTATAACAAATTATATCATGATTCATTAATATCTTCCTTTTTTTCTTATTTTTAAACTAGTTATTCAAACAAACTCCCATTGAGATCAATAGAAATTTTTGTGATGAGAATTTTTATGTATTTAGATAACAAAGTTTATTAAGAATAAAACTGCAACACTTATAGATGATGCTTACAGATTTTAATAACCTAATTATGTGCTTTTTTTACGTATCCTAGAAATGTTAAAACTTACTTTTCGAATTTTTAACATTTACAACCATTTAATTAATTAATATGCAATTTAATCTTCTCGAAATGTATGCGTCAAAGGTATTATTGTGAAACCAAATTAGCCTTTATACGAATTTCCCTGACTTTTTGACCTATATATTATTTTTAATAATACTTTTGTTAAGAAACAGACTAAAAATTTGTGTTTGAAATTTTCTGTATGACAAATTAGAGAAATTAAATTTCTTACTTTTATTATTAACAATTTGTTATCAAAGGAGGAAAATGTACATTTCCGGGATGTCTTGTCAAAGCACTCCATTCAATATATCCTGTTTGTTTCTTTTAATTGGGCGTAGACAACGTAACAACTCGGACATCATTTGTAGATATGTGTATTGAATTGGTATTATTGTCAAATTAAACTGTTTTATACATGTTATTACTCGGAAACATCTATCCTACAGTTGCTATTAACATGTATATTGTGTACTTATCGAAATAAAAATTCTGTTAGTCAAAAGCTGGCCAAGATAACCATCCAAAATGCAGCAGATAATTTTTTTTCCTTGTAAATATGACACTGGAAGTTTATCCAAGCTGTGAGCTCATATGTTTGGAGTCTGGCAATAGCATCACTGGTTCCAGAAAGAGAACTTGGAAATGCCATTTGACTTAATAAAATATAACATGGTAGAAGAAATTTGCTGAAATAGCACTTATGTAACTGCCAGTTTTTATCTCATTCTAAACTGAAAAACCGTCTATTGTGAAGTTGGATAACGCATAAATAAAACAAAAAAGATAGAAGAACAGTAGTATTTTTATTGTTTATGTGACAACCAGTTCTATTTAGTGTATATAAATATGATATACAGCTTGTTGTATGCTATACTTTGGTACTGTTTTCAAAATTTTACTTCTGATAGTTCTACAAGAAAATAATCTTTCTTTAGTTCTTACTAGGGAACAATCCAACTGACAATAGAGATCACTCATGCCGAGTTTGGCGATAATCATGCAGACTGAAAACGACCTATTGTTTCTTTATCCGGTGCCAGTAAAAATTTTATATTTACAGTGAAAATATTTACAAAATTTAAATAAATTTTATAAACATATTTCTTATCAATAGAGATCACTCATGCCGGGTTTGGCGATAATCATGCAGACTGAAAACGACCTATTGTTTCTTTATCCGGTGCCAGTGAAAATTTTATATTTACAGTGGGTGATCGGTTAACGAACATAATCCGTTCCAAGACTTTGTTCGTTATCCGAATTGTTCGTTAACCGATTATCGATTTACCATAGGTTTCTATGGGAATTTGATTAATTCGTTCTGGAGACCTCCAAAAAAATAAAAAATATAGACTATACTTTCTTATTACGTTTATTTATATGTAATAATAAAAATTAAAAACTGTATTAATCCTTTCGTTCTTATATAATAAAATATCAATTCACGTATTAAATTTTTGAGATGTGTTCATAATTTAAAATCATGCCCTTACTACTTCAGGAAGTATGTTTAATTTCCCTGCAATTGTTTTAAAACAAGATAAGATAGTAATGTAGACAGGCAATTAAATTATTCCAGCTTTTTCCCTGTAAAATTACTTATAAAAATTGTGTAAAATTTTATAATACAACTACGACTTTCCTATAATAAGAAGTTGCACATTTCATTTTATTTCTTAAATTAAATGATATAAGTTTATGCATTATTTGAATAAAATTGGATAAATATTTTTGTAGGAAAGAATAATATCAAAGTTTATATGACATCATTATACAAACACTATAAATTATAATGACTGATTATTTTATGTGCATGGAATAAAAATTGAAATTTTTAAATGGAAAACCAAAGGTCTATATTTAGGTGTAATTTTTCATTTTAATTTCAGTGTATTTTTAAAACAATTTCACACGTAACATTAACTAGAAAACAGTCCGATTATACAAGTAATATATATTCAAAACGTTGGTATATTTTATTGTATAAATACCAAAAAATAATTTATTCATTTTAACTGTAATATAAGCATATTATTCTATAATATTGAGTGAATGTAATCTGTGTAAAAATATAAACTTTTACATATATTTAAATCTTATCAAATTTTCTTGTTTACCTAAAAAAATATAATGATTTGCTTGCAAATTTAAGCAATTGATAATAAAACGCTCACTTCAGCAAGCTGTTATAACAGTATCTGATTATATACGTTAACCTTTATCTTTGTGTCAAAATGTAAAAAGATACATGAAATAATTTGTCGATACATGGTACATTCAAGATTTTATGTTTTAAAGAATATTTCATGTAAATTATTGTAAATCCTACCTGTCATATTCTTTATTATCCTGTTCACATCTTGCATCTTTCATTTCTTTCCACTTCTTTCCATGTTTACAAGTAGTGAGCAAGATAATGTCCTTTCCGTTATGGAGGTGGTAGAGGGAATTTCTGGTCTCCGAACCTATTCCGTAGAGATATCTTTTGCCTTTAAATACAAGCAAGTACTTCTTATTGGGAGGAAAGTTTCTAGTCGAAAGCAGACCGCCTTCCCCGCCTTTCTCGGGATGGGATTTGGGAAAAAGAGGTAAAGAAATGTCAAATCTTGGCCTAAAATTAGCAAGTGATAGACTGGCTTTAGCTAGAATAGCATCACCGAGATCAAAACCAAGGTCTTCATTATAATCTGGCCAGGTACCAGAGTACAAATTGAACACTAAATGATTTCTTCCATGGTTCCACAGTTTTTGATGATGCATAAGCTTGGCTTGTATATCTTTAACATAATCAGGACTAAGTGTGTCTCTATCCAGTGTATCCAGGGCCAAGACAAACAGACAAGCTTGACTAGGATCTTGGGTGGAATACCTGGATTCTTGAATCACATTCAGTATGCTTCTATATGTGGAAGAAATCCTCTCTTCTACAGGATAGACATACACTTTGAAGTCCTTACGGCACATGTCGAAATCAAAACATGTTTCCATCCTACATTGTGACGATTTATAAGTGATACTTCTTTCGTAACGTCTCTGACGCGGGGATAGAACCAAATCGTCGGGAGAATCGTCCTCTGATTCCGTGTAGGAACGATGTTCCAATAAACCAATGTTGTCGTCGTCGCCATCTTGTCTTAAACGAAACGAACCGAAATAACATAACACTAAAAATGCACAGCTGATGAGGACCAGTAAGTAACGCTTTTTAGCTTGCATTTGTTGACCAACTCAACACTGATGCTATCCGTTCACTTCATCTTCCACTATCTCCTCCGCAAGCGAACGACCGACACAACCGGCGCTGACGCCATCTTGCTCCGACCACGTGACCACGCATACTACTGACCTCTACCGGACAAGAGAATCAAAAATTTTCGCCTCCATTTTTCACTTTACACATCTCTCTTTCACTCTAATCGTTCTGCTTTATGAGTTTAATCGTAAACACACACACACACACAAAAAATAATTTTTAATTAACATTCAATAAAAATCATTGCAAGATTTATTAGTCTCTTTCTAAGGAAACATTTTTTTTTTCATCAATTAGATCACATCGAGATACTCTCGCTAATTTACTGAGAAATAACAACAGTAAATTCACTTCGCAATTATTAATTAGATATCTAATTTTAATCGTCATTAAAATTCAAAATTGTTTATCCCTTTAATAAATTAATTACGTTATTTTTCCTATTCCCGACGATCGCATTGCCATCTGACGAGAACAAATAAAAATAATACTAACCCTTTTTTTCCATAAAAATCTTTGGGAAATTTTGTGAAAAACGAATTTATTAAATTAATTCAAAATTTATTATATAAATTCACAAATAAAGATTTGGTATATATTCATCAGAATCGCTTCATCAAGGCAATCTACTCATACACAAAATTCCGATTACTTTTTTTGTACTCATTTCACTGTAAATTAATAATTTTGAACAGCACGTGAATATATGAAGCAGGGAAATTCCTGTTTATCTTTACCACAGATTTCTCCATCGCTTCCTGTAATTTAATATTTTAGGCGCTCTCCCGACTTGTATATCTTTTACAGTTTTATCAAGAAATAACCTTACGATTTTCACTGATGACCTTTCTGAGTAATCATACCAACAGAAACCAAGTCAATTCCTTCCTGTAAAAAGATTTTAATTGAAAAAAAAGCGTGCAATTTCGTGCGTAATACCCATTCGTATCAATGACGCAAGTCATAAGTATCGCAAGACACGCGTCAAACTAAGGAAATTTCACATCTTCCATTACATTCGTAATGTTTCCTGTATATAGATTAAGAATAGAAACACAATCGTTAATTATTTCGTGCTATAAATATACAAAAATCAATTTGAAGTTAATATAAAATAGAATTTCAAATTCAAAAATTAAGTCATAAAAAGTTTTTATCGTTGGCTACATCATTTAGATAATAAAAAAAACACGGTTTCTGGCGATTTCCAAATAAATTATCATAAATAAACTAGCAGGAAAAAAAAGTTTTGAAGATTAAAAATATTTACTAAACTTCCATTTAGTTTTTTTTTTAAAGTGTATAAATGTAACATCACATCAATAAAATCAAGGGATTATCTGAACGTTTTGGAAGTAATATTTAATAAAATTAAATCGATTTATAATTTTCTGATAGAGAAAAAAAATTTATAATTTTTCTTCTTTTTTTAATTGTAAAATTATCTCCTTACATCAATTGGTACCAAGCAGAAGTTTCTCCATTGTGTCACGCTATAGTTTGGTGTTCAGATATAAATTTTGATATTATATACAATTATACTATTTCGAAATATTTTCAAAATCAATTTTTTTTATTTTAAGAATTAATTAAAATTGGATATGAAATTGTATTTTTCAATTTGGATTTATTATTTTGGTTGTGTTTGGTTATTTATGCTAAAATATAACTTAATTCAGTTAGGAAATAAATAAATAAAAAAAGTACTGTGAATAACAATATTCTATTCACTTAAGTTATTCACCCGTAACCAGGTTTTTTCATTGTCTGCTAAATCATTTTACATTGTCTATCAGAGTGCTCTTTGTGCAACTACAGTAATAAACCTACAACTAAAAAAAATTCCATTGATCTTCGTCCATTTTGTTATAAAATTTTCAAAAAAAAATTCATATTTAAAGGGCATTCATTCAAAATTTATCCAATCCAAATTAAATTTTAATATTTCCAGAATATTAAATGTTAATTATTATTATTATTTTTTTTTACAATTTTTTATTAGTCTTAATGTATTAAAAACTAAAATCTTAGATTTCTCTCCAGTATATTTAATTATAAAATATTTATTGTTACCATAATTTTGAGAATTATTATAAAAACCTTGAGAATTTGAACAAACAGGAAAGTTGGCTTGTCCTGAGGGCTTTAACACATTAAAGTATATATTTTTTGCACTTTTACCAGGTTAAAATTTCCTGTTTGGTTACTAGGAAGATTGCCATTGTGATAAGATTTCAACATATATTTTCCTCTTCGGTTAATATTGTGTACATGGAATAATATAAATAATATTGAATTTTGAAATTAGGTTGTCTGTTCATTATTTATTATTATGCTTATCATTCACTTGTTGTGTGTTGTTTCTTAATCTGTAGAGGAAGTTTACCCCTTTCTCTAACTTTCCTTATTGCATATCACACAATTAGTCATGTGAAATTTAATCTAATGGCTATTTAGATTGCCATTAGATTAAATTATAGGTAAATGTGTTAATCTTTCGTTATTATTTTCTGTGTAATTTTGTCCATAATTAATTCTGGTTTTAAACTTTGTATCTTGAAGATCACCAATTTTATATTGATGTATTTTTAGAGTTTATTATTATTTCTCTAATTTCATATTCTGAAGTACATTAAGTTCATACTATATTGAGTTAATTTAAAAAGTATGTATGTATATTAAATTTAAGCATGTTTTACAAATCAACTTTTGATTATTTAAAATGGGAAGAACAGATTATCAATAACAACATTTACAAAATTTTATTTTCAATTAAATTTATTTCTCCTTTATAATCAATTATCTATTCTAAATAAAACATTAAATTATCTGTGTAGTGATTGTGAAACAAAACAGCTTACAAAAATGAACACTCAATTGTAATTATTTCTAAAAAAATTTTGGCTCTATTTAAAATTCAAATGTATACAGGACAAAGATTAACAAGTAATAAATGATGTAAAATTGTTAAATAACAAAGATCATTTTAAGGCTATTATAATTAAACTGGGTAATATAAGTCTAGGGATGTTGGAATTAATTATTGGTAGGGTGTATGCTTTGTTTCTTTTTTTTTTTTATTGCCACCGTCTGTTTACGTGTGTCTGTCAAATCACTCTATTGTCGTACTTCTTGCATAGTACTCGTTGGACAATTACGATACAAAAATACTCTCTGAATATTTAAATGTCACTTTTTTTTCTCTTTCAAATATTTATTTTGTATAACAAAAAAGTCATAAACTCTCATTTTCTTAATCTAAAAAGTCTAGGGGAAGGGAAAAATGATAGACTGTTGACATATAAAATTATCGTCATCTCTCGTGACTTAACTAAATGCAATTCTAACAAGCGATTCTCCATTCAAGTTCTATAAAACTCATCTTGGCAAATTTCAATATTTTGTGGCAATTAATTAAATATATAACATAATTACATACAACTATAAAATATACATGATCTGAAGAAAAATTAACTTTCTCACATTTCATAATTCATATAAACATTAAATATAAAATTATCATTCCATATTTTTCAGTAAAACAGTAAAACTGGTAAATAAAAACAACTCATTTGTGAATAATTATGGCAGTAAATCTTAAATTTTTGGGTGTATAAATTAAATTGATTTGAATTTTAAAAGAAATTGTGCAGTATAAACCATTTAGAATTGCATATAGGTAAAAAATAAAATTTAGATTTTTGATTCTTCTACTATAAACTGCTCAAATAATTCTTTAATTATTGAGATAACTCTGGAATATTTTTGATTAAAAAATTTATCTATTTTCAAATGTAACTAGTCGAAAGATTGAGAAAAATTCTTAGCTTATAGACTGCAATTCTGTTGTATAGAGTCCGATAAAATTAACTTTCAAAGAAAGATGGTCTTTATACGAAATAGTTGTGACAACTATAGAACTTCTTATTCGTATATTCTATTTGTAAGTGATAAAGACTTAAAAGATAAAATATTTTTTAAAATTAATATTTGAAATTCTAACAGATTTCTACTGCACTTCTTTCATTTGAAGAAAAAAAAAATATTTTTCTAATATAGTGTATATAGATTTATTTGATATATTATAAGAATTATCTAGTGCCTGATATTTGAGAGAATATTTTGCTTTTTAACTACAGGCACTTATTGCAGTTAGACCAATTGAACAATTAATTGAAACTAAATGTTGGATCAACATTAAATAAACTTATGTAATTTTTTAGAACATTATTTTCTAAGTACAATTAACTAAAAAAATTTTTTTTTACTTTTTTCTAAAATGTCAACTTAATTGGGTACGAATTTATCACACTAATTATTGATAACCAATTTTACTTGATATATGGGACGATTTTTCTGAAATATAACTTTTTACAGGGATGTAATATATGATTTTTCTGTTCATGGAACAGAATTTTTTTGGAGAGAAAAATATTCTTAGTCAAACTTGCAGTAAAAGTTAAGCTATACAGTATTAAATACAAATACTATATTCTATAATTATTCCCCAAACTTGTAAATAATTTCAGGAAAGAAATTTTAGTCCCTATATTAATTCTTTGTGATTGTCCATTATATCACAAACCATATATGATTTTCTCCTCCGACACACATGGGCAGGACAACCATGTTTGGTCACTACTTGCCTAGGAACCCATTTGATGTTAAGCTAGATATAAGACTAGAAATCAGAAGTTTTGTTGTCTCTTCTTCTTTGCATCCATGGCATCAAGAATTGGTTGGCGTTTCGCTTGATAGCGATGTCTTAGTTCTTCAATCTCTTTCTCCATTTCGGAATCCAAATTTGCCATCCTCTCCTGGAGTTCATCGTAACTAAGGAACATTAGCTGTAGTAATAATAATTGATTAGAAAAATTAGTTTAATAATTATTTTGAATACACAAATCACAATATTTGAAAACTTTTAAAACTTACAAAACTAAAGTCTCCATCCACAAAAGATCGCTGAAACTTTGTGTAATCATGATGAGCTGCTCCTGGACCTGCATTGCTTATTTGATTCAAATGATGTTGTAGATGATTGGCACTTTTTCTTTCATGACCTTGTGGTTTCTGGCCGGATTTGAGATTCTGTTGGAAGTGATTAGGATGAGGTGTGCCACTTTGACTTAATGAAGAAGTAGAGCTATTTACATCAGTCTGTGTGGGACTACGATTGTGATGTTTCTGTTGCTCCTTCTCTTTTTGATCAAAATGATCGAGGAAATAAGGACGATAATTTTCTTTCTTTTCTCCCGTTGCTGTATCGTGTCCTGAAATGCAATAAGCAAAATCTCAAATATATATGATTTTTAATTTCAATCAAATGTAACTTAGATTAAGTTTGGCACTTTTCAGAATTTATATGGCTGGTTCTATTTTTCAAGATAGTCATGGATATTATATATGGAATAAAAATTAATCAAGTTTTAAAAGGCAATATCATATCAATCATCGCTGAGTGGAAACTTTACTCAAAGATAAACATGTGCAAGAGTTAGATACATACATCATGCAAGTAGATTATGAAAAATTTAATATTTTTTTACAGTTAATGATATTATTTTGAATATGTATGAAGCTCAGCATCTTGTAATTTACAAAACTAATGACAAACAATTGGTGGATTACATTGGGCGGCTATAATAATGATACTAATTACTACTTAAAAGTCAAGTAACTTGGCCTAGAGATAGACATTAGTTGCCATTTCTTGATAAATTTAATAATTATAGAAGGTTTTAGAAAAAAGAATTGGCTCAAAGTGGGACTCAAATCTACAATCTCGATTGCTATGCAGATGTGTTCCCAGTTATGCTAGCCAGATGCTTACCTCTAGGCCATAGTACTGACATATAAGTAATTAGTAACATTATTATAGCTTGATGTAATCTGGCAATGTAATTTGGAATGAATCTAAAAATTAGGTTAATGGAAGCTTACATTTATTCACAAAACTAAACTGCTGAGTTCGGTAAATTAAAATTATTATTTTTTCAACAGTAACCTTGTGTGTGTTTTTTTTTTTTCAGAATTAGCACATTTTTTTTTTTATTTGCTGGAATTTTTGGTCATTCTCAGCTTCAGTTTGTTTGCAATTGTTGCTAGATAAGGACAGCTATAGAAAAACTAAAAAATATTATTAAATAAAAAAGGGTTTGATGTTTTGAACTTAGCTTCATTTATATTATAAATTAAAAAAATAAATGCTTCCTTAAAACTATTCATTTATTCGTTTATTAGATCGTTTCAGGCAATTTACTTGAAAGAAATAAAAAATATATTTATTTAGAGTGATACTTATTCATTATTCTGTAACTAACTGAATTGAGATTAATGATTCACTTTTATAACCAAAAGGGGATTGTTTTGGATGAATAAACCAAAATTTTTATGTCCTTCAAACCTGATGTTCATCTGAGTTCAAGAATTACTCAGAAAACGATTTTATTCCCAGATATTTTGTTTAAATGCATTTTGGATCAGAGTCAGGATTGACAAGAACTTCAACCCAAAATGTATTTAAATAAAATTGTCTTCTGAGTAATTCTTGAATTCAAGTGAATGTTGGATTTGAAGGACATAACATTTCAGTTTATACATCCAAAAACTTCCTTTTAAGTGATTATAAAAGTGAATGATAATATCCAGCAAATATTACTAGTTTTAGTTATGTACTAGAGATTAATGATTTCATCAAATCTGATGTACAATAAAATATTAAACAATGTTCAGTAAACATTAGCCTCTCAAAACTGTTTGGACACAATAATATTGAATAAAATTAAAAGGTTAATAAATAAATTAGTAAAAGAGTACAATTAAATTTGAATAATAGTAATGCTGTTTTAAAGAAGACATACTACCAAATAATTAGTCTCGTCTAATGCTGCATTCTCCTTTTTCGATGTCTTTCTTCTATTTTTATACCAGAACAAAGGTATTATAACTTTTAAATGGTTTTCTAAATGGTACTAAATGTACTATGTAAAATTCAAATCAAGATTCTACGAGAGCCAGATCAATTTGGAACTCCATTCTCCTTAAAGCAAGTATTTACAATGTTGGCTGGAGTAGAACACTAACATATCAATAATTTAAATTAAACTGTTAGAATGTATACAGTACCTTAATTATCCAAAATATTCATATATTGAAATTTGCTTAATTTAATCACAGTTATTACTATATCATTTAATGAATGATCTCATGCAATTCTCAAAACATATAGTAAAGCTTTTTTTATCCATCAACTATCTGTTCATTTCTGTTAACCATCATATCACTGGAGTGTGTGTGTCACTTGTGTAAGAAAGTGTACAATAGTAACAGCAGCATGCGCTAATTCATTGTTTCATAATAATCTTTAATTGGTTTTAAACAATGAACAACTAGTGCAAAGTGTAATAAATGTGGATGAATGCTAAAGTAAGAAAGATGAAGATGAGTCAGTACTAATAATGTTGAAATTATGCTATCAAAGTGCATCCAAATAATTTGAGATGCAGAAGAAGCAGAGACAAAGCAAGAGCTACTTTTGCATAAAATTCACATTGCTTCTGAGAAGATTAGGAATATACTGAAACAAAAATAGATTATAGACTATTTTAAAAGTTACATTTTATACATATTTAAATTTGTGTTTAATAATATTTGTTTTGTTTTACATTGTGTATCTATGTTGGAAATACATTTGACTTTAAAGTTGTATAAATAATTTTTAAAAATTCCTATTAATCATCTTTTCATTTACCTGTCACTCTCCTAGACCCAATATTGTTGAATAATTAAAGTTTTACTGTAAATTAAAATGCATTTATAACACTTCACTTATTGTAATCAGAGTTTTGTCTATAGGTATCATAATCTTCAGGTAAACTGGTACTTTTAAATTAGTTTTCACATTATCAGCCACAACATGTGGCCAATAATAAACAATTGTTATTAGTTTTAACCACTGCTTATCATTTTAATTGTTATTTGCTCACAGTACAGTCTAAATTGCTGGTATTTCACACTTCTGTTATACACTAGTTATTGTTAAAACATATTATGTATAATTACAAAAATTACAATAAGCAAACAACACTGAATGAATTATTATTAATAACAACAATAATAATAAATCAAGTTACATAATTTTTTACTGTTTTAATAACTTTTAATGTCAAAGCCAATAACTCCAGAATTTCCACTTCCACTAATTAGTCTTATTTATAATATTAAATTAAGTGAGTCCTAAAATTATTACAATAAGTAGATTTATGATGCAGCATTGAGAATGCTTGGTATTACAACTTTCAATTCATTGGTCCACAGAACATTTTTCTATTATTTCAGTCTCTAAATTATGGACACCGCATTACTGCAAACAATATTTAACATTTCTTGTGACAAAGATTGAGTTAAAGCTCTATTACAAAAGTCAAGATTATGCAACTCTTTTCAAATCATTTTCTTTAAACTTTGTAAGTGTTTTCATTTTCAAATTTTTTTTATATCATTTACTGTTTACTTTGAGACAGTCCAATTTATTGAAACAAGTTATGATAATAACGCAATTTGATAAGTCTCTAGAATCTCATCTACTTCAGATAGCATACTTTCTTCATTGCCTATGAATATTCTTTTTGTTTCATGAAAGCTTACATACACTTCAGAAAAAGTGAATGATACAAGTCCTGAAAAGTTAATGTATAATAGTAATCTATTGCTATACACAAATGTAAATTTTGTAACAGTTCTAGGTAATTAAAATCAGTTTTCTGGGTGCAAAACAAACATATTAAAGCAACATTCAAGATAAAACTTGTATATTGATTTAATAATATGTTTGTTTTGCACCCAGAAAACTGATTTTAATCACCAAGATCTTTAAGTTGTGGTGTATGCAGTTCACTAACCTATCTTAGTAAACATAAAAATGTTATTATTATTCTGTTCTAATGTAAAATGCCTGAAAATGATGCTTGCAATGTTATCTAAAGTGTTTGTGAAGTATATCTGAATTATTTTAACAAGTTTATATTATTTTCTTGGCGGGGAAAAAAGCTATAACACCAAAAGACATTTTTTTATGTACATTTAGCAAGCTTGAATTGTTTAAGAATTGTACTGATACTAAATTTTATATTTATACTTTATTTATTATACTTTTCATTGTTGAATCTTCTTCTTCTCCATCACTATTAATTACAAGGGTACCAAGATCAGATTCAACATCACTGCTTACGACTGATGTTCCTCCATTATTATGAGCAACTAAAGTTCCACCTTCTTCAATATCATTATTTGGCACCAATGTTCCCGAATCAGGCACAAATGCTACCATTGTCCCACAGTCAATATCATCTTCATCCTAAACGATTTTATAGTTAGAACTACTTCTTCAAAATTTATTTTAAGGTATAAAAAGAAGAGTAACTCACAGATTCGAGCATATTCACTCTGTCTCTGCGATACGTCTCATTCTCTTGAATTTCCTTTGCTTCAGCAATCATTTGTTGTAAAATATTTACAGGTTTGGCATTTTTAATAAATTCATGCTAAAATTAATTTAAAAATAAATATCAATATAATTATATTATTAGAATAAAGAATAAAATTAGAAAGTTTATATTTTAAATTTCAATACATTAAAACACTTATAATTATTTTTGTAACATTATTATTTGTATTATATTATGAAATCATGATTTAACATTTTACCTGTAGTAATTCTGATGCAGTTGCTCTCTCTTCTGGATTTTTGACAAGGCAGTGTGATACAAAATCAATAAATTCTGATGACCAGCGATCTAAATCCCTAAAAGATGGTGGCGGTTTTGTTGGGATCATGAAAATAGCCTGTAAAAATAAATTATTATAAACATTTTAAGTAAAAACTATTTTTAAATTTATTTAATATTACAACAAAAAACAATCCAAAATTTTAACATAAAAATACTATATGTTCTATCAGTCACTAACTTGTAAATCAATGAAAAGGGATAAAAAAAAAACTAAAAATTAAATGCTTTAATTAAATTCCAGGTAACATTTTCAGCCCTTTTTAAAGACCATCATCAGGCCATTACATTAGAAATGAATTTTCAAATGTATTGGAACAATGAACAACACAAACTGAAATGTTTCAAATTATACTTAACACTGCAATTAGTTGAAATTAAATAAGCTGCTTCAATTAAACAGCAAGCAAGAAGCTTGCTACTTAATTGAGTAATTGATTTCTAATGTCAAGCTAGAAGCTTAGACATAACCCAATCATTGTAATGCAATTATATGAGACATACCAACATTGCACCAAAACTTCCAATGATGTCTGCCATGTTGACAAAGATGATAAGAAGTACAAGATCATAACCTATAACACTTATATATATGATATGTATTATTTGTACATTATTTGTACAAGCGTTATAGGTTGTTTAAGTGTTTGTATAAGTGTTGTTTATGCAAACTGCATTCAAACATACCGATTCTTTCAACTTTTATGAATTTTTTAACTATTTACAAATTTATGGGACACCCTGTATATAGAATAACATAATGTAGAAGACTGAAGAGGAACTGAATGAGTACAAAAATATATTCTAAGTTATATACAATATATTATTTTATTAATTAATACAGTAACATTTTTCTACTTGACTGCCAAGTGGGAGAGATTAAATTCCCAAAATCCCCATGTGCAGTGCCTTGATTGACCTTATAAATTCAACAGAAATTTAATTTTAAAATATAGTAATTAAGAAACTTGCTACAAATTTTTGCTTTTATTTCAGAAGCAAAATTACATAAATTGACATATTAATTATATCTTACAAAATTACACTCACACAAAGAATACTCATGTAAATATATTTTTGTGTATATTTAGTTTTAGCACTGACAAAAACAGGAATTCTCTAAATCAGTTAAATATCAAATGCAAAACTGGTTTCAAAATCCGTTTGAATTCAGTAGAATTAAGATTTCATTCATATATTTTATTAATATTAATAAAAAATACTATTATAAATATTAGCCAAGATTCAAGCCTGTATCACATTTTTATCAATACAGTAATAGTTTAAGCTGAAACTTATTCAATATAAAAAGACACTAAACACAACCATATACACTTTTCAAGCAACTAAATTTAATCAAAACAAATGTTTTTTTTGGCATGATTGGTAAGTTTTTGTCAGGTTACAGAAAGAAATTTAAATAGAGATTCAATCAATCAGGCCAAAAACATTTGTTTCGTTTAAATTTAGTCGTGGGAAAATAGTTTAAAGTGTGTCTCTTGTATCATATTTTTTTTTTATAAAAAAAAAAAAAGCCAATGTTTCTTACATGTTTGTAAAAGATGGAGTCTAAATATTTAACAAATAACATTTGTAAATTTTATTGTTTTAAAATTAATTCTTTCTGGTTTCATGTTAATTTAAGTTCCAAATTTAAACACAAGTGATGCATGGCATTATTTTAAAAAAGTCAATGATGGTAAATTGATGCAGTGTACATGTTATATTATTACACTGAGTTTCCTTTAGTACATCAGTTATTAAAAAAATGTTAACATGATATTTCATAGCAATTCTACAGAATAGAATAAAATTAATACTAAATATTATTTTCTTATTGTTTATGATGTTTAAAATGCTCCTGGGAAACTAAATAATCATTTTTATTTTCTAATTTGTTTAAGTGAGTTTGTATTGCTTTATTTTCTAGGACTAGTTTGGTTGTTTCAAAATTCAACAGAGAATCCCACTATAGATAATAATTGCTTTCAAATTGTGTTCCATAAAACTGCAGGAAAAACCAAAATGCAAAAGGTAGAATGACAAACAAATGAATAAGTTGTTAAAAGAATCATAATGTCAATTTATGTTTGACATATGAATGAAATGACAAAAAATGAGCTGCCTACATGTTCTAAAATGCCTCTTGTAATCAATAATGAATTCTACCAAAGACCTTATAATAGCTGAAAGTTGGTTGACTTATGTCATAGGCATGATAAAATTATTCAATTTCATTACTGTCTCTTATTTATTTTTCATATATGTCAACTGAACATAGATTAAATAAAGACTAAACTATAACTTCATTAAAAATTAAAATTAATATTTTTTTAATCAGTTATTTTTAAGTCTAATTTATAAAATAATCTTGATGTATCTTTTATGTTTTGAATCTTAACATAAAAAGGAATTAACTGTTGTATGTTTAATAATTGTAGTCATAAACTGGAAATCACCCATGAGGATTAATGCTCTATAAATTATCTCAGTTTTTGTTATTGTTTTTCTTTTGACAGATCAATTCTAGAATGCGAAACTCTTCTGTTGTTTTTTTATCATCATAAGCAGCTAGTAATGGTAATTTATGACTATATTCAAAACAGTACACTTATTTTTATTTGTGAAGAACTCTTCATAGAATCAACATTATAGTGGCATTTGTGACATCAACTCATCTTTTGAAATTCTCACATGAACAGCTGGAACAATGTCTTAAAAATGGTAAATTGGAATAAAACATCTGTCATGTTGGTTAAAAAAAATCATCAAAATAATGTTAAAATGATACTGGTAGTAGAAACAAACAAAAATCTGTTTTATTGAAAATTTTCTGAGTCAATTTTGACTTAGTGTTGAAAATAGAAAGTAAAGTTCAGTAAAAATTTGCCAATTTACATATCAAATGTGAATAAGTATGATCTTCTCTACAATGATTGAGTACAATGTCAATTGAATGAAAGAAATCTGATAGAGTATCCTACAAGAACAGAGTTGCCTGTGATTCACTACTGAAACATAACCAGATAAATCCCTGAAGAGGCGACTAATTACTGGAAATGAAAATTAAATTATTTATGATTACCTGCAGTAGAAAAGATGGTAGAGAAAGTCAACTGACTCCCCTGCAATGCTATAAAAAGTTGGTTCACATATGAAAAATTTATGCTGAGCAAATGTTGACACTATTAGGATATTATCTACTATAAACTTCTACCTCAAATCAGATCATTAATATAGAATCCCTTCCCAACCTGATAATCTGAAGGAAGTCACTGAAGAAAAACAGTGTATTGTCAAAAAAGCACATCTGTGACTTACATAATGATAACATGCTAACTGCATGTTATCATTATGTAAGTCACAAATGTGCTTTTTTGACAATACATGTGCACAGTATTAAAAACATACAGATTCAAGTTCTGCTCAACTGAGAATCTAATGACAGTATTCATTAAATAAATAATCAGATTCTTATGTATTAATTTTATTCATGTAATTTTCAACTTTTTTAACTGGTATTTTATAATTATATTCATTACTTTGAATATCAATATATGAAACTTAACTTCTCAATATTTATATACCAATTAACATTAATATATTATTCTTTTAAGTACTCTTTTCAAATATGTTAAAAACTAAAATTATCAAATTTTATGCAGAAATAATATGTCAATCAGAGATATTATTCTTCAAAAAATTAATTATTTTTGTACAGTTAAGAGCTCAAATAATTTATTAATACCCATAACTGTGAATTTTTAAAAATTAATGTAAATAAATATGATATAATATAACAATGAAAATTAACTTAAACAATAACTGGACAGAATCAAACTGTGAAACTATTAATGTTTGGCAAGTATTTTTCAAACAAACCTTTTTGACTGACTAAATTAGCCACCTTTAAGTTAAAAAAATTTATTTATCAATGCAACATTTCAAATTTAAAATTGCCCAAAAACATACCTGACACATCATTTATAAGCAGACCTACATTTAGTCTACTATTGTGATAAAAAATTATGAATATAGTTCATTTAAACTGTCTGCATACAAGAGGACACTGTCATTGTTTGGTATGACTTTCATCGACAACTAAAAGCAATCCGTATGTCATAATCTGTTTTTGTTTGCTAATAAATGCTTATTTTGTGTGTAAAGAATTTTTGTGCTGATGATTTTTCAAAACATCACGTGTAATTGAGCAAAGAACATGCAATAAATTTTGTTTTTGCAACAAAATTACTGTTACAAAAATGTTGCAAAAAGCTTTTGGTCTATTAAAAACAAGAATTTTCTAATTGTACAAGATGTTCAAGGAAGGCAGAGAATGCACTGAACATAAACATAAACCATGCTCTAGTAGACCATCACTTCAAATGATGAACAATACATCACTCAAGTCAGAGATTTGGTGCTTAATGATCATTGTTTAACAATTAGGGGCATTATTGAACATGTTTCAGTATCATTTGGATCTTGTCAAGAAATTTTGAAACATCATTTTGACTTGTGATGCATTACTTCTTGAATTACCCAAAAACGTTGAATTTTTTCTAAAAACAACATGTTTGATTGGCTGAGAAAATGCTTTGAGGCAAATCATTTTTAAAATGCATTATTACAGTGATGAAACACAGATCTATATAGCTTTTGACACTGAAACAGCTCAATAATAAAATGGATGGCACTCAAAAGATAAAGCAAGACCAAAAAGAACCATACAAAAGTCAATCAAAAATCAAATTATGGTATGCATTACGAATTTCTTCTGGCTGGTCAAACAGTCAACAAAGATTATTATTTGAGCATTTTGCATCATTTGCATGAAGCAATTCACGAAAGCAACCTAATTTATGGCAAGAAAACTCATGAATTTTGCATGACAATAATGCACCTGTTCACAATACTCTTGTTGTTTGTGAATTTTTAGCCTGCAAAATGTTCAAATAATAATCTTTACAGTGATGCAAGTTCTATATATACAGTTCTGCAAGCTCTATATATTCACATGATATAGCATTGTGTGACTTCCTGTTTCCTGAAATAAAATTTCTTCTTTGTAGTCACCATTTTGAGATGACTGATGCCATAAAACAAAACTTGCTGGAAGTCATGAAGGTTTTCACAAAAATGCCTTTAAAGCATATTTCAATGATTGGTATAAGTGCATTGCAATGGGAGGGGATTACTTTGAAGGGGACAAAATAAATTCAAATTTTGCATTTTATTAAACCATTTTCAATACTTTTTGATCACAGGGGTACATGGCATATACAAAATATTGGATCTACCTAGGACATATGCACAACTTGACCCAAGAATCAAAAAGTTTGGACTCTATCTCACAAGACTAAAAACAAATGTATTGAAAAGAGACTTCTCATAAGCACTCCTCTGAACTGCAGGTAAGCCACCACCTCAAATTAGGAGGAGGAGTGTCCTATTAAATTGGCCAACTCTAATATATCTGCATGAATGTTACCTTCTTTGTCTATATGACTGAAAAAAGTTATGGAGTTTACAGAAGGATGGGACTATTTTGATTGCTGGATACATTGATTCAAAATCATACACCATGATGTGTGTAGTCTCCAATCTGAAGATTGTATAGATGATCCAAGAGTTGTGTGGAGTTCTTAATGCCTTGGTGGTAGTTATCTAAAGTTATTTATGATGTACTGATTAAGGATTTTTTCAATTAGTATTGTGGGCAACACCAACTTGTTCATGACCAAATGTAATTATTCAGTTTATGCACCTTGTCAAAAGCAAAAATTTTCTTAACAGAATACACAAAAATGGAGGCATGTTCATTTTAAGGTGCATGACAAAGATGTCCTGTGGAACAGACAACTCTGTTGTATAGCCTCTGAAAATAGTCAGAAGGTGCAATAACGCATTCTGTTTCAATGACATAAGTATGCTTTTTTCGTATGTTGATCTACACGAGGACTAGGTTCTTAGATTTATCCCTTCTACATAGGACTATATTAGCATCAGCCATTCACTTTCTGAACACTCTGATGGAATGCCAAATACAGTCATTTGAAAGCTGTGATGGTTAAGCATGCTTTCTACATGTAGTATTCTTTATTGACATTGTCTAGATCCTCGAAAAGATTTTAAATGTCCAAAATGACTTTTGATTTATAAGTGATATTTATAATTTACATTCTGTGTACAGTGTGTTTATTGCTAAAACAAATTTAATTAGTTTTATAATAAATAAAATTTTCCACTAAATTTATTAAAAATTAAAATCAATCAAGCATTCACAAGTGGAATATTTCTACATGTGATTCATATCATTAAGAATCATTTGTGAAAATAACAAATTCTGGCAATTTTCTTGTTTTTTTTTTTTTTGGATTCATTCAAACAAACATCTCATTAATAATAAATCACTCCAGCATTAAACCACTGAAGTCATGACTATACGCTAGTCTGTTACCTTGAGCCAAATGATCACCATAATGAATTGGGCTACTTTACCATTACTATTAATAATTAAATTCTTTTTTAATAGCAGCAGTAAAGTAGCCCGATTCATTATGGCAATTGTTTGGCTTATTATTAAATCATCGGGCTTTACAATGTTTATAGATCTTTTATCTTGTTTCTGATTAGTTAAAAGAAAATAATTTTAAAAAATATTTTTCCACGACTGTTTTTGAGTCAGCAATAGAAAATTAAGCATTTTAAGCACCACAAAAATAATTAAGCACTTTTTAAAGACCCAAGGATTTGTAAAGACATGGGAAGAAATAAATAAATAACCACGGTAGCTTTATCTAGTCCAGCAGTTTTTTCTCATACATTCTTCAAACATTTTCGATCTTCTCATAAAAACTTCTTCAGGTATTAATCAAAGAAAAGATTAAAAAAAAAAAATGAAATATCTGAAAAACATGATGTATTTCAAATTTGAAAACTCCAATCAGATGCAGGCATAAGAAAGACTTACCTGCAATATAAATACAGTAGAGCATTGATTATCCGACTCAATTGGGGACTGGGGTTGGTCAGATAATTGAAAAGTCGGATAACCGAAAAGTATGAAAAAATCCATTATTAGTGTAGTATATTATTATATCCCTTGTAGTTGATTCGTTTTTTGAAACCGTGTTTTCGTATTTATTTACTATTGAACACAAGACTGTGTTATTATTAAAACACTTGGCGTTTATCCACTTTATTCAGTTCAACTGAATAAAGTGGATAAACGCCAAGTGTTTTAATAATAACACAGTCTTGTGTTCAATAGTAAATAAATACGAAAACACGGTTTCAAAAAACGAATCAACTACAAGGNTCGCTATTGTATCGTTAAAAATTAGAAAATTAAGCCTCATTTAAATACTGGCTTCCTTTCATGGTCAATCCAGTGTTGCCAGCTAAAACACGTAAAAATAATATTAAAGTAGCCAAGACATAGCCAAATATTGTAGCGCCACATCACTAGCGGACATTTAAATTTGCCGACTAGAATGCGGTCGGTTAACCGAGGTGATGGTTAACCGGAAGTCGGATAATCGATGCTCTACTGTATTTATTGAAATGTTCTTGCCATGCATGAGAAATACATTTCTCATGCATGGCAAGAACATTTCTCTTCTTTCTAATTAATACATCATTCCAGTTGGTTTGCTTTTAAAATCTCCATGGTTTCCAATTTTTTGAGTTGTTCCTCAGAGAAAGCACACCTTATCAAAGGCCCGATTCTAAATTTGCTGTCATGTCGTTGTCCAATACATATGGAGATAGCCCAAACAAAGAGATCCACAGTCCTAAGTCATATCTATGTTCTGCTATTGTTTTTTCAGTTATCATTTTGTAGACCAACAAATAGATTGCTAAAAAAAACAGATGGCAGGTGGATGTAAAAGGGGGACAGACCAACTAGGAGGATGTATTAATTATAAAGAAGAGAAATGTATTTCTTGTGCATAGCAAGCACTTTTTGATAAATATTTATAATTTAAGTACATCCTATCATTCCTGTACACGCATCTGACTGAAGTTTTCGAATTTGAAATACATCATGTTCTTTGGACATTCCTTTCTTTTTTTCAATTAATACCTGAAGAAGATCAAAAATGTTTGTCTTATAAAGAAATAAAGCTGCTGGACTAGATAAAGATACTGTGATTATTTATTTATTGGTGAAGTCGTTTCATAAAGCTTTGAGCATGGGAACCTTGTAGTAAACATAGCAGAATTTTAAAACATTATAGCTCATTAAAACAAATAGTTAAGGATAACTAGAAAAAAAAAAAGAAACCAACAATTGTTCGATCTGAATTATACTTGAGATTAATTTTTTCAACAAGTTTCTTATAAACTTTGTTCCTTAATAATGAAGATACAGTAGACCCCTATAAAATGGGTTCATATAATACGGATTCGTATATAACAGCAAAAAAATTGCAATCGTATTCGTATAAATACACTAAAAGAGACTCATATAATATGGTAAAATGTCATCGTCAACTTGTGTTGCGATAGGATTGGTCAAATCTAGACCAATAGCGGATATTGCACAAACCGTTGAGTTTAAACGAGCAGTGGACCTACTAAAAACAATTTATTATTTAATGGCCATAAAAATTATATTTATATTAATGATGTCTCCAAAATTCAGCAAATTTTTCGCAGAAAAATAACTTATCAGAAAACATGCGCCCGCCATTTGATGCGCCGCTCCACGACGAAAACAAGCTTAAGCAATGGCATTGTTGAACAGTGCACACTCGGTAAGTAATCCTACAATTTTTTGTTTATGGCATAGTTTATATGGATTATTCCCAAAAAATTAAACGTATTTTGGAAATGTTGAGTCAAATTAGTCTAGAATCGATTAATTTTATGGAAGAAAACCTTTCAAACAGCCGTAGTCCCTAAACTGCATACATGCCGGGCAGTGATTGGCTCATGTATTTAAGTGACCCGTAAAACACAAAATTCATATAAAATGAAACGTATCTACCATATTATAGGGGGGGGGTCAACTGTATTGCTAAACTACATTATTGTTCTGTTTATTTAGTTCTAAATTGTTTTACATTACATGAATTCAATAAACTAAATGAATAATTTTTAATTATTAAAGATATTGTTGAATTTAATGACAAGCTTCAAAACAGACCATCACTGCTCTTGTTTGAATTCAAAAGTTAGTAATTAGTACCAATCAGAACTACTAAAGACAAAAATATAAATTTCTAATTTTATAAAAAATTTTCCTATAAATGAAAAAGGATTTCAATGCAAGTTGTTTATTTCTACTGACTGTAATCACTCATAAAAATAAACTATATGAAGTTAAGTAAATCATCCAAATTAACATATGTATCAATATAGAAAAGTAAATATCACAAATATAAAGTATTACACTGGAACCTAGTTAACTCTATGTCATTTTATTTCCCAATCACCCAGTACTGGGATTTACAAGTTAAATTAAACTGGTTAATTCTAATCCCTTGAACTGTTTAACTCCAATTTGGTTTTGATACAGTATTTTCATAAACTCTCTGGAATTTTAATTTGAATAAAATAATTAACCATCATCTATTGAATAAACTAATCGGAAACTTTCTATAAAATGTGCAAACCACGTATGACTAAAAATAAATATCATGTCATGTGACAGTGGTAGGGGGTGGTGTGACCTAAATACTGTAACTACCATCTAAACTTGCTTTTTTTTTTTCAAATATATTTTTGTCTTATTTGATTGCTGATGGATTTTTCTCTGACTAGCTGAAATAATAAAATGGATTTTTGATAAATTAATTTTTTAAAACCAATTATATACCAAATCTATATAAATATTTTTTCTTAGTGGCAACATTTTAAAAACATAACAATCATAGAGTAATATGTTTGTGATAAAATTAAAAAACAGATTGATTCTAGGTGTGTAACATTGCAATTAAAAAAAATCCTTACTAAATACTTAGGAGTGAATGGATTAACCACTCAGAAAAGCATTTCTCAGTAGCTTATTTAACCATTCAGTTAAGTGTTTGAGTTCTGGACAATGCCAAGAGGTTTACATTGACAATGATTCTATGTAATAAGATCCATAGAAATACTGTATAGATAATTTAGGAGTCACTAATAAACTAATGTACAAAATCTTGATTTTTAGTTGAATCTCCATAACTCAAAATTTAACTCAAAGTCTAAAATTTTTTCCCCCAAGCAATTCAAGTCAACCAGGTTCCATTGTATGATTGAAAGATTTAACTGTAATTAAAAGAATTTACTTCATTTAATGTTAAAACTTATGACTTAAATCTTGTCTTTTTTCCTAAAATAATTAGTTTCAGAAAAGAATACAAACTTTAAAAATCACATGAAAAGACAATCAAGAATATAATAATAATAATTACCATCTTATTGTGCAGTTTGAATTAAATTTTCATTAATAGTATGAAAATCTCTACTTAAAAACAGAATATTTATATAATTAAAAAATAATTATTTCTAGAAATATTAAAATAATTTAACAATAAGCATTGTACTAATTGTTTACAGGCAATTTTTCAACAAGTAGTTTACATATATGATTAGTTTCTGCTCAAATAGATGCAAATTGTTTCTAACGTGTCAATTTCTAAATTAATTTCATCTCTATTACTTTGAAATATACAATAATGGTCATAAAAAATTTTATGTATTTGTACAGAATTTTGAGTGTTGAAAAATTTGTACTAGAGTAAAAAGTAAACTGAACTTTTAATGCTACATAGCAATGATTATAATTGTTATAATTGTGAGCAAATGCACTTTCAAGCATTTTCTTAGACATATCAACACTTGTTAAAACACATGATAGATGCCTACATTTAAATGGATTGGAACACAAAACTGTCAAAGTACATAATAAGTAGTGTATGCTATTGAAATTCTGAATTTATGCATCACAAGCAACAAATCAACATTAAATTTTGCACCAAACTTACAAAGGGAGGCTCTGAATTAGTTTCAATGAGTTTGATATATATTGTAATCAGAGCCATAACTAGGCAGGTGCAACAGGTGCACCCGCACAGGGCCCACTTGGAAGGGGGCCCAAACTGCTGTTCACAAAAAATTATATTTTTAAATTTTAAATTTTCCGCCTTTCTACAGCGCGGTTTGGTGATTACATTTCGCCTTACTTAGACCCTAGATGTCTGCTCACCAGTGTTCCCAACTGTGGCGACTTTTAGAGGGACGTAGTGAGGTAGCGGAGACCGCAGACAAATCAGGCAAAAGTAGCGACTTTTGATATTTTTTAATTTATTTTTTGAGAAATTTAATGTTTATAGTTTTCAAATTTACAGATTTTTCTCTACTTTATAGAGCTTTCTGGCAACTACTAATATTATTACGATATACAAAACTGTATTTCTAGATTTTTCTACAGTGTGCAGAGCTAGAAATCTGTAAAGGTAACATTTTGTAACAAAAATAAATCTGCCCGAGGATTTTTTTAAAATTACTAAATTGAAAACGGTAACTCCCGAATAAAATCTTAGTCTCGAGGTTGTAAAAGGCGTGCAGAAATTCTGACATCATTTTTTGCTTTATAGTGGTACGCATATGTGGTGTATACCTGAACGGCGGATTAAGCGGTAAGCGAACTATGCGGGCGCGTAGGGCCCCGAAGGGGCTCCCGCAGTCTTTAAAATGCTACTGAAAAAAGGGATTGCGAAAACGCAGAAGATAGAAATAGTCCAAAAAAACGCTTCGATATATATAGATACATGGAAGTAATAAATGATATAGCTTTATGGCCAACAATATTAACAGATGCTATTATTGATCATATTCTTAAAACAAACCAAAAAGTATAGAAAAGGGATTTCTTAATAAACGAAAAAAAAGAGTTAAGATAATGGAAATAGATAAAACACCAGATGAAGGAAGTAACTTGACACCCGAAAAATTATTTAAAATACAAATTTACAGTGTTCTTGACACTCTATTGTGTCAAATAGATTGGCGTTATGAAAAAATGAAAACTATCTGTGACGATTTTTGCTTTCGCTGTGGCTGGTCTTTACAATGCATGAGTTTGCTGATTTAAAAAATTCGGCTGCAGATCTCGCTATTAAATATAGCAAAGATTTAAAAAAGTACGAATTCACAAGTGAAATTGAAAGTTTTAATTTTGAAGTAACGACTCTTATACAAAATATAGAAACTGCATCTCCGCTTAATATTCTACAGGCTCTTCATGATTTTGGTTTAATTGAGTCTTACCCAAATATCAATGTCGCTCTTCGAATATTTCTAACTCTTCCCGTTTCTATTGCTTCGTGCGAGAGAAGTTTTAGCAAGTTAAACTTAATAAAAAATTATTTAAGATCAACTATCGAACAAGAACGATTATCCAATATTTCTATTATTTCAATAGAATACAATATCGTTAAAAATATTAATTATGATGGTGTAATTAATGAATTTGCTGAAATGAAAGCCAGAAAAATTCAATTAAAATAAATCTTATTAAAAATCTATTGTAATGTATTTGTTTTATTATTTTCCCAAAGCCAAATAAATTAAGGGGCCTAAATGCAAATTCTTGCACAGGGCACAGGAATGGCTAGTTACGGCTCTGATTGTAATATTATCCTACTATAAACCAATAATGAAGCCACTCAACACAACTTTTGAGCATTCATGAAAAAAAAAAAAGGGTTTAAAGTTCATATTTGTTATAACCATGTCTCATATTATATATATATATATCTATACATATATATATATATATAGGCTATTACTCATACCATGAAACCAACATACATAAGGATTATATAATACTAACAGAATGGTTGTACTTGCAACAAAGATGCCATGTATAGTTTGTAATATTTCTATTATGTGTGATTTTTACCACAGATGTGGCAGCATTTTTCTTTATCAGGTATTCTTTGTGTATCCACTACAGATCAAGTTACAACTGTTCTATTGTTCTTTTTAGTTTGTCTGTCAAATTGTGTACAAAAAGGCATAGATTAAGATGCCCAGAAATATTATGTAATCGAGTCAATAGCCAGTTTATAGTTAGAGTTTAGCTAATTGAATTTATATATAAAGTTAATTAACTATATATATATATATATATAATCTAGTTGGTATTCCATTATTTTTATGCACACATTTACAACAAATACAATGTAAAAATAAAATCTTTGTACAACCAAAAAATTATTTAAATACATAATTTTCAGTGAAACTAACACCTATATGTGATTTCCAGCAAATAACTGTAATGTTCTAATGTTTTTGATCAAAATATGGAGGTCCTCATCAGGAAATAAAACAAAAAACAAAAAATTCTATCATTCAATGGAGAATATAGTTACATTTAAAATAGATTCCAAATATTCAAAATAATGTTCGATAGATGTTGTGACACACAGTTTAAGGCATAAAAATAAATGAAAGACTTTTAATGGTTCAATTCTTTACATGGCATGATATTAAATAAGAAAATTAAAAACATTAAATTCTGTGTGAATCTATAAAATATTTCCAGTACATTTGTACCGTTCCAGTTTTTAAGTGTGCTATTATTTACATAATTTTCTTGTTAAAAATATGTTCCATTTAAATACAAATTTTTAAAAAAAATTTAAACCTGCACACACATACATACCAAGATTAGTAATTAGTGATCTTATGCCCTAGGCTATACCTACTCTACAATACATCTACATAAGTATTGTATTACTACCCTATTATAAATCAATAATAAAGCCACTCGATACAACTCTTGAGAATTTGCTGTTTGCTGTAATCACTATAACCAAGTCTCAAATATAAATATAGCTGAGACTTTTACCATTTTTTGATGCAATGATACCACCATATATATACAAGTGTACAAATAGTATAAGTATATGAAGCTGGCAAGTAAACAGCTGGGTTCTCCATTATGACAATGCCCATGCATCACAATCTTCTAGTTAGTAGCTAACTGGCAAAACACTAGATACTTGGCTTTCTTCCTTCCATATGACAATATCATCATTTACAATGTCAATACATTTACATATTGAAGGCATGTAAATGCCTTCAATAATGTCATGAAGGCATTTACATGCCTTCAGATCAGTACCTATCTACAACTATAGTGTTTCCTTTTGGCAACTCTAACTATTGGTTTCAATGGATGTGTCAGCTAGGATATCAATTCAGAACTGAGACATAATATCTGTAATAGGTTCTACTAAAGGTAAAATAAGCTTGATGTAGACCTGTTTGTACCAAATCTAAGATCTTTGAAGAGCATATCTTTGAAAATTCCCATCTTAAAAACTTATTTATGTCAGGTAATGAAAAGTTGACATAAGGTCTCTATGAGTAGTTAAGATAGAAAATATTTCAACATTTTTATTTGTCTTTGTTTCTGCTCCAGCATTACAGCAAAGAAAACATTACAAGAAATGTTTTCTTAACAATTTCCATTATTTCATCTCAAATAATTCAGCTTTATTATTTACATCAGATTACTAAACCTTTACTGTATTTGAATTTGCTTAGATTTTCTAAGGCATTATTAAAAATTCAAAATTTTAAATTCATACAATGAAATATTTTTACAGAAATTAATCAGATTGCTAATTTTTAATTATGACAAAACGGATGGTTCCAGATTATATTATTTCAAAACTAGATAAATTACACTTACAATAGCTAAATGCATCTATAAATCCACCTTGATAGTAATTTTTTTAATGTGAAAACTATATCTGTTCCATATATGCTACACATTTTAATGATGATAAACACTAATCTTCTAACTTATTAATTTAAATCTTTTTGTAAAATCAATGTCATTGAATAAAATACAGATACTTACCCTCATTGGATGTATATCACCATAAGGAGGTTTTCCTTCAGCCATTTCTAATGCTGTAATTCCTAAACTCCAGATGTCAGCTACACAATCATAGCCAATTTCTTGAATAACTTCTGGAGCCATCCAAAATGGTGTACCTATGACTGTATTTCTTTTAGCCATAGTATCCTGTTAAAATAAAAATTTAGCATTACTATTATTCTAGATATAATTAAAAACTGTAAAATAGCTTAAACATGTGACTTACCGTTAACTGACCAGCAACACCAAAGTCTGCTAACTTAGCATGACCCTCTGTATTAAGCAATATATTTCCTGCCTTAATATCTCTATGAATTTTACGCCTTTGATGTAGATATTCTAATCCCTTCAATGTATCAGATAATATCGTTGCTATTTCATCTTCAGATAACTAATAAAAATTAGATTATGCTTGTTTTATTCAGATATTAAAACAAATCTAATAAAAGCATATCTTTAATAAAAATAAATTATGTCAATGATAACTGTCTTAATAAATTTAATATAAAGAAAAGGATTATTTTAAATTATAAACTCTATAAGAACTCATTATCATTAAATACTTATTTTTTTAAAGCATAAATAAATCATTAATAGTTTTGTTAAATAAAATCTGCAAAGTACAAGTTGATTTATATCATATTCTGCAGGCTCAAATACATACTTTGTGCAAAATTTTCTTACAGTAACTACTTGGAATTTAATGATAATCACTGACTAATAACTAACAAAAAAGTAACATAATTAAATAAAACTACAATTAATAAAGAATTCCTGATATTAAAAGAACATGTTAAAATAAATCTTTTAAGATTTATATTTTTTAATTATTAAGTATAATTATGTTTTAAAGTGGATTGAATCCTACTTGGTCAATACTGGTGTATCATGCTGTGTCGTAATCAACATAGCATATCTGTCGATACTGTGAATTGTAAAACTAAACAAGCAAGACTCAGGCTCACTTGTTCAGTTTTATATGTTTATGCATTTCACACTTATGGTTTATTCCATACTTATGTTATTCCATATAGCTGGACAGCATAGTCATGTATAGTTGCTGTAAGAAGTACATTTAATGAAAAAATTATCATTTTCACTACTATCTTATGTATATTGTTTAATGTTTTGTAAAATGGATGTGTACAGAAAGTTATTGTTTGATGACATTTTATGTTTAATAAATGATAATTTTAAGTCAGAAATATATAGTTCTGGTGCTGAAATCATAGAAAATGAATCTGATTTAAAGCTCCATCAATGTAAATACCATACTATTATATCAGATTTTTTTTTTACTATAAAAAAAACACATTTAATTCTAATTTTTAAAACACTTTTTCTTTTTAATAAGGCCCATAGCCAGAACTTACTTTCAGGGGCTCATTCTTTAAATATAATAGATGACATCTTAACTGCCTTGATCTTCCAGCTATCATTTTTCTACTGACAGTAAGTTTGTTCTGTTCTGTTGTGATGGAGTGTTTTTTCTATGATTATGTCTTGGTCATTGTATATTTTGTATGTTTGCAGTATGGTTGCTGGTTGTGTAATAGTTTGTGTGTTTGTTGACAGATCCTCACAGATTTGGACATGGTGCATCTTCTGCTCAGAACTCAGGAGCCTGGGCACAAATTTTGCTGCAATAGAGCAATGTTCAATTCAGATGTCAAGATCACCCACTACATTCCAGGTGACACACTAATCTTGATGAAAATGTCCTTAATGGTTATCTGATGAACCTCATGCACAAGACATTGAATGTTCCAAACAGTTTTGGGGTTGTGCCCATGGAGGGTTGACCTGACCTTTTGTCATCCTCCAGTGATGTTCTGCCCCTTTTTAAGCATGTGTGCCACTGGAAATCATTGTCCAATTTATTGCTTAATCACCATAGGTTTCCTGAAGCATTTTAAGGGTCTCTGTTGACTATTTTCCCAATTTTACACAGAATATGATATTAGCTCTCTGTTCCAGTTTCAGGTCCATGATAAGATTGCAAAGACACACTAGTATATCAAAAAATTTCTGTAATACAATCTTTACCGAATGCAGCACATTGCCACTTTACACACCAACTCATGAACACAATGTGCCTCTCTTGCTACAGGCTCATGACTGCAGCATTCCCTTGAATCACTATAGACTTGGAAGTTTTTGATTGCACTTCATATTTATGACTTGGTCTTATGTTGCAAACATGAACCCTCCATCTCTCAGAGAGCCCATCCAACCAGCAATTTGACATAGTTCTGTCAACAAGATCCTGCTTAAGATAAGAATGCTCAACAATGAGCTCCTTCTGAGTTCACTGTATTGTATTATATCCAGGTAATATTGTATAGGTTTAATGGTATATTGTTTTTGCCTACAAAAGTTAAAGCTTACTAATGATGATATTAGTTTTTTTTATAGAAATACTCTGATATTTACTTATAATTATAATAAACATCAGATGCTTTACATGTTCCAAAACATGTAAATTCTAACAATATTATACAATTAAAAACAATAGCTGTGATTATAGTAAATGGATTCTACTGCAATTTGGAACATTTTGATTGAACAACAGTTAAAATCAGTGCTAAATAATATCAGAAGAATATAAATACTATGTAGTAACAATTTTTGTTAGTTCAGCATCAATTACATATATGATTATTGTACCAACATTTTTACTATATTATGCCTAACTTAATCAATGGTACATCAATAAAAATCTTTTGTAACATAAGATATTTTCTTATTTACACAGTATCATTCTTCTTTGTGCATCACATTTTCAAGATTATTTTATAGTCAATGGAAGCATTTTCAGAAAAAAATATTTAAGACAAAATTGTCTTATTTTGAGTTTGATCCAATTCTAAATTTAAAAATTTTATTTTCTTATTTAAAAAATTTAAATTTTGGCCTGGATAACCCATTTCCATAATAGAGACTCAATTTATTTATAAAATTTTTTAGAATTTTGGATGAAACTCACAAGTAAGTTACTTGGCCAAGGAAATAGATTAATATCCAGGATTTGATGTATCTGGAGTTGTGAAGAGGTGCATGATTGCGTTGGAAAACAAATGGTTAAAGACTACCCAAAAGCTGGAACTTTCTTATAACAAACAAGAGATAGACTTCCTTACTTTTTCAGCAAATAATTTTATTATAACACAAATGTTTTCTGCTTTATTTAGGAACCTGCTTCAGATTTTTTGAACAATAAACCAAGTGTTCCAAACTGCAACATTCTATTGTTTAGAATAATGTTTAAATTGCAACATTCTATCTTTAAATAATAATTTATTTATTAAAATTGTTTGCTGGAAAAAGTAAGGAAGGTGATCTCTTATTGGTTCTAACAAATTAAAATATGTAGAGTTCTTTTTTCTAAACTCTACATATTTTAACCTGGTGATATAGTTAAAGTTATTTAAAATGTTTGTTCTCTCAAATAATTTTTCATTTTATGCTGGAGTTTTGGTTTGTTCTTCTACATTGCTATCCAATTTCTGCATTATTTATATGGGCTTTTAACTGTCTGCTTTATGTTGTATGTCTCTCTTTTTTTCCTCCAGATATGACCATGCTCACTGAACATACTTTGATCATTAACAGAATTCCAATATTCTGGAGGTTTTCTGATGTATTCTTTGATCCATTTCAGACAATGCCTTTGTTGTGTAGCATTTAGCAATGGTTCTTTTTGGGTACTGCAGACTGGTATCCATGCTCACAGAATTTTTTAGGAACAGTTGATCTACTAATGATAATACCCTACTCTTTCATAAAATGCTTATAATATGTAATAGTACTGAAACATTGTTTTCTGATAATGAAATTCAGAATCCTATTTCTCTTGTGATGTGAATGGGAGGACAACTTCTTCCATTAACAGGTCCTGGCAATTATCCATTTCACGTAATTGCTGAAATGACTTTAAATACACTCTCTTAAGATATACTTAATTCTTTTGCTATAACAATTCTCTAACTTGTCTTCTTCATGATAAATGATAATTTGCATCTTAAGTTCAGTAGTTAGGCTCTTTGACCTCAAAAATAGAGAGGTTGCAGCTGATGTTTTCATTGCAAAAACGTGTATGTGAGACGTTCAGCACCGCCTTCCTGTAAGCCTAGAAGTAGCACAATGGCGTTTGGAACGTTGAGCATGATTCCACTGACGTTTTAGTTACCATTGTCACATATCTAGGTTTACAGGAAGGCGGTACTGAACATCTGACATACACATTTTTGCAATGAAAACCTCTCTAATGTCGGCCGCAACCTCTCTAATGTCTCATCAATATTGCACACAGAATGATAGATTGTAATCACAGACTACCATTAAATGATTTTATGCTAAAATGCAAAGGAATACTGTAGATTTATGCAAAATGGTCTAAAAGTTACAAGTGTGATCATATTCTATCATTTTGAGATAGCTTTGTTAATGTTCTATCTTTATGAGGAAACAAATATTCATGTCATTTTTTAAATATCCACAAAAATAATCATTATAATTATTATAAAATAAGTAGCACTTAGAAAAAGTAATAAAAGCTGACAAAATTTCTGTTGCAAACATATTATCTATAAATTCTCCAATCTAGTCTTCACCATTCAGAATTACTCTATCATTTTGATTTGAGATTGGGTTACATATTATTACTATGCAAATAATATAAATAATTTAAAATTAATTATTATAAAAGAGCTTCTTGTCTCAAAAATTGATAAAATTAAATCTCAAATAGTATAGTAGAGATAACAGAGTCTTATCACACCACTACTGATAACATCAAAATGGCACCTCTGTCCATTTTGGTACACAAGACCCTCATTAGCCATACATAAAAATATATAGATATCTGTTCAAGATTTATTTCCACCCACACTGCACAGTAGCATGAGGATTCATCATAAACAGGAATATTTCAAAAGAAAATCTCTTGATAAACCATTTTATAATTGATAAACCAATTCACATTACAATATCATGTGATACTGTAATGTGAATTGTAATCGTGACCACTATATAATGGTTTATCAAGAGATTTTCTTTTGAGATATTCCTGTTTATGATGAATCCTCATGCTACTGTGCAGTGTGGGTGGAAATAAATCTTGAACAGTTATCTATATATTTTTATGTATGGCTGATGAGAGTCTTGTGTACCAAAATGGATAAAGGTGCCATTTTGATGTTATTGGTAACAGTGTGATAAGTATCTACTGTAATATTTGAGATAGAATTTAAGAAATAACACTTTTTTTTATGTAAAAATCACAACATTTGGGAGAAAGTATTGAGATGATATTTATGAAATGATACAATCCTTGTTCAATCTGTGTTTATATATTTCACATATTTTCATGAAAAGCATTCTTAAAGTTAGAGAATGAAGTTTATACTTTTAATTTTTTCAAAAATAATTTGAAATAATTTTTTAAAATAATAATTTGTACCAAAAAGATATTTTAAAAAAAATCAATCTGACTTCGAATTTTATGACGTTTCTGCAAAATCTTAACTGTTTTCCTACTTTTTGACATTTTTTTTTATGATCTTTATGATACTGTTAACCTAAAAATTCAGAAAATTCTTTAATAAAGATTTTTGTGAATAATAATTTATTTAAAATCTTTTAATAAATTAAACTTAAATGAATTATTTTTCTTTAGATTTCAAAAGAATTTAATTTTTATTTTTGCTGATAAAGAAAAGTTTCATTACACGTTTGTTGAACAGTTTTGGCATAATCATTCTTAAAAGAAATACATATTTGAAACAGTAGGAATCTATATGAGAGCATACAATCCACAGATAAATAACTCATTAGTAGCAAGAAATTGCAATAACTTTAATAATACTTTTCTTCTTCATTTATTATAAGAATATTTACATCCTAATTAATAATGTTAATTATGATTATTCTACAAATTAATAAATTAATTCAACTACTTAGATTACTTACTGTTTTCTTTCTAAGCCTCATAATATCAGATACTGAACCACCTCCACAATATTCCATTACAATCTAAAAAATAAAAATAATAAGTTATAATAAATAATGTATTTTATATAATAAAAATTGAAAAATATGAAAAAGTAAAAATTTTATTTAACTACATATGAGAGTTAAATCTACAGCGATTGTATGTTCTCTAAACAGGAAATGACATCACATTTTTAAAACATCTTGTTTTATAAGCTTTAAACATGAGTAATAATAATAGCAATAATAATACTAATGACATAGTAAAGTAATAAAATAATTTTGTTACACACAAGAAAAAATTGAAATTGCGAAGGTCCAAACCTACATCATTTAAGTTCAGTGGCTATCATCTTATCAATTCGGCTATCACCATTACAAAGAGCGAAACTTCCAAATACTTATAAGCTAAACAGTCAATTTTCAGAAGCCTGTTTTTTTCGGAAACACTTGAAAAGTGGGTCCTATTATTTGGACAAGAAGCTGCTTATGCTTAGGGCTACATGCTCAAAAAAGTTTCATTCAAATTGGAGTCCTGAACATCTGGCCATCTCTCCTTGTTAGTTAACATGTATAATCCAATTTAATAGTATAGAGCTATTAGCATATACAGTACAGTCAAACTTTGCAATCATTTGTTCACCTCTAAAACTGAACTAAGTCAAGTATAGTTAGTGCTCAACCAAAGTACATCAAAACAATAAGAATTATATATAGTAATTAGGATTATAAACAAGTTTGGTTTGAGAGTTTGAAAATTATATGATTTGGTGATAACAATATTGTTTGTAATATGAAATTGTACAATATTATTTGTAATATGTGAACAATATTCTAATATTTATGGGGATGTCTGCTCATGAGTATCTGTTGGCACTATTTAAGAGTGCACGTCATTGAGATTGGACTATATTTTTAATATGCTTTTCAGTTATATTAATTGATCAATACTAGTTCAAAAATAGATAAGTAGTGAGCTGTAATTCAGTTTTTTAATGCAAATTCAAAAACTGGATCATAGCTCACTACTCTTTTCTACAAAGTAATAGTAGAATGGCCATGTTAATGTCATCAAAATTATTCAGAAGAATAAGTTGTCAAGTTAAAACTTGCAGTATAAAGCACAGGGGCAGATCACATTTAGTAATATGTATGCAGTTCATGATTCAGTTTCAGTAAAAGTTATAGCTACATATTCTCCAACAGTTATTGACTTACCTTCATACTTTATCAAATATTTAATATATGATTATGTGACAACAAATCTAAACTCTTAGATATCTGAAAGGATTTAATCGAAATTGCATAGATGATAAAAAGTGATATTATTTAATTAGATTATATATGTATATATGTNTTAATTGCTGATAAATTCATCAATTTATTTAAATCATCAATTAATTAATTAGTTATAATTCATAACCATAGTCAATGTATTTTACATGTATGTTATTGTTATTGGTAGTGTTAGATGTACTCTGTATAGTATTTTAAATAATAATTCAATTATGTCATTATTTAATTTAAGTATAAGATATTTAAATTAATGACAATATGCAAATCAACACATTATAATACTTGTGCAGTTTTCCTTCCCATCTTTTGTTTTATGTTATGGATTTATATATGAGTTTATTTCATTAAAAAGTTATTTTTTTAAAAATTTGTTACTATGTTTGATTTGCTCACATATCAATGGGTATAAATTAAGAATCTTTTATAATTTAAAATTCTTTTTTCTACAAAGAAAAACAAAAAAATAAAATAATAATAATAATAAAGTTTATGAAATTACTTTATTAAAACTCACCCATAAATCAGTACCCTTGAAATAACTTCCATAGTATTTCACCACGTATGGACTGTCACATTGTTGCATTATTGATATCTCTTTGATTATTTCCTTTAAATCAGTATCCACAGGTACTAATTTAATTGCCAACACCTGTCCAGATTCTTTATGTAGTGCTTTATAAACACTGCCATAACTCCTAAATGTAACAAAAAATTATGATATAAATTTTTTCTGTTAATCTATATTTAAAAACATTACAGGTAACCCTTCATATGTGTGATTTTGGTTAATAAGTCTATTCTGAAGAAAGTTTAACATTTTAAGCTCAACAGAGCTCAGAGCTAGCAATGCTAAACCAATCTCTTTTCCCCCCACATCTGCTCACTATTCATTAGCAGAAGAACATGAACCTTAGTTTTCCTAGTGCAGTACTCATGTTTAGACAACAATTTAATTTCTATTTTTGTATTTAGTGTAATTTCTGCAACACTTCTGTTTTAATTCTTCAGCTTTTACAGAAAACGCTATGAAGAAAAAAAAAAGACAGCAACTGTACAGACAATGTTTGATAAATATTTTGCTTGCTTTTTAAAGTTTTGACCTCATGTTTTTATTTTTTTTGGGCTACTTCAGTGGTTAATCTAAATCATTGATTCTCACCCATGCGCTACAAACTTGCCCAGAGTATTCCATGAAACAAATAAAAATTTTGTAAGTTTTTATTAAAATTTATTCCAATGTACTACAGTAAATTACTTTATTCATAGATGATTCCACATTTACTATTTTATTAAATACAATAAAGTTTACTTGCTTATTGCTTTATTGTTTTATGAGAACAGTAAACACGGAATTACTTTGATTTTTGAATACTTTGATACTAATGCTCTTTAATAAAAAGTATCTTAAATGGTTTTCTGCAACCTCAGAAAGGTTGAGAACCATTGGTTTAAACTCTGTAATCAATCTTTAATGTTATTTTCTGATTTTTGTGTGCAACTATACTATACTTTGGCTATAAAATCTTTAAGTAAAAATTCTTCAATAAATGTTTTTTTTTAATTTACTTTCTTCATTTTTCCTGTTTTTTTAATTCATCCAGACAAATATAAATGTAAAAGTTATGATTTCAGACAACTTAATGTATTCACAGATGAATTTATTTTCCACTGATTGTAAACTTTGATATATGGGTTTAGATATATGCTGTATATTTACAGAACCAATTAATTAAATAGGCCTATATCAAGGGTTATCTGTGATTAAAATAAATTTCTTTATAAAAAGAATATTTTACAAAATATTCAATACCAATAACATATATATAAATGAGTCTAATAATAATATTTTTAAAAATTAAAACTGACTCATTCTTATTTATATATACATATATATGGGACAGCAGAGTAATTTAAGCCATGTACTGGGTTGTTTGGAAAGTAATTTCATTTTTTTTTTACCACTAGACAGATTAGTTGTACTTTTTCAGCCATTTTCATTCTAAACCATATTATCATTATATATTTTGACAACTAGCATTTTAAGGCTTATTTGTAAAAAATTTTGCTTGATTTTGTGCAATTGTTTATTTTTTGTGTCCCATCAAATATGGAAAATCGAAAGTAGCATTTTCGGCATATTTTGCTCTTTTATTACAGAAAAGGTAAGAATGTTGTTCAAGCGAGAAAAAAAATTGTGTGACGTGTATGGAGAAGATGTATTGACAGAATGACAGTGCCAAAACTGGTTTACAAAATTTCGTTCTGGCAATTTCAATATTGAAGATGCACCACGTTCTGGATGGCCAGTTGAAGCCAATGAAAACAAAATAAAGGTACTGATTGAAGCAAACTGCCGAATAACAACACGTGAAATCACTAAGAGATTAAATTTGTCAAATTGAACTGTTTATGATTACTTGAAACAAATTGGTTTCGTTTCAAAGCTTGATATATGGGTTCCACATGTTCTTAAAGAGAGATGCTCTCTTTGGTGGGATTTTAAGGAAATTTTTTTTTGGAGCTTTTACCAGACAATTTAACAATTGATTCGAAAGTGTACTGCCATCGAGTAAACAAATTGAGTAATATCATCAAACAGAAAAGGCGGCCAGAATTGATCAACAAAACAGGTGTAGTGTTTTACCACGATAATGTCAAATTTCACACAAGTTTGGTAACTCGTCAGAAACTGTTATAACTTAGATGGGACGTGCTATCACACCAACCATATTCGCCAGATCGAGCACACTCAGATTATTACTTGTTCCGGTCTATACAAATTTTTTTTAACTGTAAGACATTTACTTGAAATGACAATGTCAAAAATCACTTGGATCAGTTTTTTGTAAGCAACGATCAAAACTTTTATGAATGTGAAATCATGCTACTACCAGAAACGATGACAACAGGTATTTGACCAAAATGTTCAATATATAATTCAATAAAATATTTATTTATTATAAAAATATTGTGTTTTTTCCCACGGAAAAAAAAATAAAATTACTTTCCGAACAACCCAATATTTTTCAAAATAAGTCTAAATAAAAATTATGGAATAAAACATGTTAGTTTCTGTTTTTTTCACTCACTTCTTTTTTTTTTTACTTGTATATTCAATAAAACTTACATAGCAGTTTTTCACCAGAAGTTACATTCAACAAGAATTGATGTGAAAGAGTGCCTCTTGTTGAGTGTGGCTTCTGAGAGATTAAAACAAAAAAATGCAGAGATCTGTATGTACTGAGAATATCAGAGAAATAATTTGATCAAACATCATAATCATCTCTGATTCAACAATAACAAAAATAATGAACAAAAAATAATTCTTTCTTCCTCTATTAAATAGTCAAGTCTTGTAATCCAAGTATTTTTTACTCAGTCAAAAAAAAATATATATTTTTGTATAGCTTGACTTTTTATTTTTACTTGTTACTAAATTTAAACACTTGTATTGAAAGATTTTATTGCTTTAGAATAAAATTAATAAATGATTACACATATAAGTCTAGCACCATTATTTTAAAAATACAGCTTTGCTGGTCAGTTTTTTAACCTGAATGTTAAGCTCTTTTCCTCATTGCTAAACAAAGTACACAAATAATGTAAACTTTATTTAACAAATTATTTATTTATATAGTGTTTTGAATAAAAAAACAGAAATTCCCAGAGAAATTCAATTTAAAGCAGAATGAAGAATCCCAGCATTAAGCTTAAAAAAATATCTGTTTATATTTGAATAATGGCTCTGAATAGGGCTTTTCTCTGTTTTAAATAGTTGGTTCTGTAGTCAAGTCTGTATGGTTCTATTTAAAAAACTGAAACTATTAAAATTATTTTGGATATATCTAAAAGATGAGATGACATGAAAGTCATACACTTCAAATGATATCATCTTAAATATTCAATCATCATAAAAAAAATAATGCAGAATATCAGGATAATCTCTTGAAGATCACCAAACAATGTTGCACCTAGACACCTGGAAATCTTGTCAACAGTATCAAGCCTTTAATATTCAATATGTAATTTTTAGATAGATAATTTCACTGATTTTTAGTAGTCATCTCCAGTTTATTTATTGTTACATGATATACTTACTGAATGTTTAATTTGTTTTTGTTACTGTGTTTGAAGTTAATGTTTTTAAGAATTTAAATAATTTTTTTCTAACTAGTTAAAAATATTTAACAGTAATCATATTATTATTATTTTTTTAATCTGTATATCTTTATATTAGTTTATGTTTTACTCATTTATTTTTTATCATATTTTAATTTAAGTATTTCATTTGAAAATAATTTTTAAATTTAAACCTTTATTGATGTTTCATGTCAATGACACATGAACCAATGTTCTGGAAGTTAGAATATTGAACTGTAATACTAAGATGGCAAAATAAGAGCAGTTGAAGATGTTTGTTTATCTTAAAATTATCTGGTATTGAAGATTTGATATTATTTTGATACCATATCCAGTTACATATATATTTTTATCTAGAAATATTTTAATTTCAAACATTAAACATCTTTTAAATTTATATATGAAAATTTAACTTTATGTTGTGTAATATGTATATTTTATAAGCTGTGTCTGTAGGTCAAATTTCCATTAAATTTGGATTATAAACCATGTTTTTCCAATGAGATATGTTATCATCTTTGAATAACTACATAAAATTACACACAGTCATGGGTGTCCACAGAGGGGGGGTAAATGGAAATGGGACACTTATCCCAAGGAATCAAGAAAAAATTCTGAAATCATAATCATAAAAATAATTGAGATATGTAATTCACCCTCAACCATGAGATGCTTTGTCTGTCTTTTTGTATTTGTCTGTTGCAATACTGTATTCTATAATCTACTTATGAAAACCCACAAAAATTAAATTATTAAATACAAATTCATTGTTTTAATTATTTTTGTCTCCAAGCTTTGCCCCACAGAAAATTTTCTGTGGGCACCTATGCAAACCATATATGCTTAAGTCACGTGAGAATCAGATTCAGAAATGCTAAAACTAAAAACAAATACCATAGTCTATATTTTGTTCTGTATATTTCAAAGTTTATAAACATTTGATATTTTTTTATTTGATGGAATGCTATTAAACAAAACAAAAAAAAAATTGTTCCTATTCTATATTGCCATTAAAAGTTTATTACAACTTTTAATAAACAATGTTAATATTAATGTGCAGTCAGACCAATAAATAATATTTTATGTCTCACAAACTCTGAAAATATAAAATTTACTGAATATAAAAATCAGAAATACACTCATTGTATTTTTTTAATTATATCACTAAATAATTTTACTTTATAAAAATTATGACACATTTAAATTTTTATACAATATTAAAAATATTATAAGAAACCTATAATTATATCTAAAAACTTCAATACATAATTTAAAAAGTATTTAGATATAAATTATTTGAAAGATAAAATTAAAAGACTTTAATTGCTAATAATTTAAATTCAAAGAAGTCAATGACACTAAATCACAATGAAACCAAGAATACTAGAGTCAAGTGCCAATAGGAACTAAAATATACTTTTCATCTTATTTTATCTTATCTAATAAAAGAAACAATGGTGAAATTGACTTTATAATATATTTTTTTTACTTTAATAATAAAATAATGACAATTTTTTTTTTATAAAAATGTAACTGTCATTAATTCTTATATAATCTAATCATTTTATAAGGAAATTTATTTTAAATTGTATAGAAATATTTTACCCTTCTCCAAGTTTACAAATTACATCAAAAACTTCTTCTGGTTGTCTTGTTAAGCTCTCTTCACTCAATTTTTTTAATTCACTATAAAATAAATTTTAAATAATTTATTACACAATTCTCAACATGTTTTTTTCATTTAGTAAATATTACAAATAAAATTATTTAATATGCAATTGAATTAAATAATTTATAAATATATATATTTTTTTTATATCATACATTTATACCCAATATCAGTTACTATAATTTGAAGTACAAAGTACAATTATTATTACTTCACAAGATATCAAAGCCAAATTATTTAAGGGTGAATAATCTTTTAGTAATTTTTTTTTCTAAAATAAACACGTCTCTTCTCAAAGAAATGAAACAAAATAAACTAAACTAAACTGTACTAGTGTCAACTTAAATACCAAGCAATGAAAAATTATATATATATTAACACATATTTTAATTGAACCTATTAACAATGTAAAAACATTTTAAACTAGCTAAATTAATTTTATTTACAGGAAATTATTACTTCTGTTGTATCAGTAAAAATGTTTAAATGCAGCTATTAAGTAAACAACAGAACTTCTCAGAAAAGATGACTAAATCAAGTGTCTGGTCTGACCTGTAAACAGTGCTTCTTAAAAATTTCCTAAATAATTTTTCTAACATTAAAGTTTCTACATTTAAATTATCAATTAACAATATATAAAATATATATACTGTATATAGCTGATTATTACTAATACTTTAAAAATTTTAAATAGTAAATATCTTTTAAGTTATAAATAAAATTTATAAATTATATCTTATTAATTTTTGGAAATGTTAAAGCATGATAAAAATAATTGTAAAAGCATTATTATTCAAAACAGATTACATAAATAGTCAATTTTAAGCTGGCTTTTAAAAATATATTTTTACCAACTTCTCTCATTACTTGCAGATATAATAAAAACTCATTCAAGGCAAAATTAAACTTTCTTTTAAAAAATAAATAAAATAAAAATTTTAAAAACTGATAAATAACATTAAAATAATTTTTATTTTTCAATACAATTTCTTGCTATAAAATTATTTCTGCAGCATGAAAAGAATTTCTCCATTATCTTCAACCAATTTCAAATAGTAGGTATCCAAAACTCCTAATTAATTATGGAGTGATCCAACAAATCATAAAGAATAAAACAGGTAAACCAGGTAAAGTTTTATCAGAATGATGATTGAAGCAGAAAATGCTAAAAAGCTGCGAGTTGTATTATCAATCAAAACAGAAATCTAAAAATATAGATATTAATGATTCATAGTATTACGAAATGAATTTTGTCTGATTAGCAAAATTATGATTGGTTATCATAAGTACAGAATAAAGTATTCTTCCATTCATTCAATAATGATTGACAACTTTACATTTCATTTATTTATTTTAAAAATTCTTAAAATAATGTCACTGAAAAGAAATAATTTTGCCTGAAAAAAACCCCTAAAAAGTAGAATATAATAAGTCAATAATTATATACTTACTGTTTACTTACAGATTTATATTTAACACAATTTAAAAGCATTTTAGAATAAATTCTATAAAAATACAATCTTTGAAGCTCAATAATAGTCTGTGGCACATTAAAACATCAGTTAATTCCAGTGTTATGAGGACTTGTTCTTTTAAAAAAAAGTAGAGATAAAAATCTGTTAAACTTTTAAAATAAAATCAGATAAAGATAAATAATATGTGCATAAAATGAGGAGTATATTTAATCTTTCCTTGTTATTATGTTGTTAGTAATTTTAATAATTTTAAAGTAATTAGTAATGTTGTTAGTAATGTTAGTCATTGTGTTATTATGTTGTTTTTATTATATTTCTTTTACATATCATTATTATTTTTGTATTTATTATTCTATCTGTAATTTTTTATTTTTTACATTAAAATATTTTAAAATTTCAAATTATTTGTAGAGTAGAATACATATAAAAACTAGAAACTTCCATCAAGTATGACAGAATACTTTTTATGAGAAAGTAGAAATTGAAGAATTGAAAAGAGATATAGCTTGTTACATCTTTACTTGCAATTAAATAATAGAATGTCATGTGGTCACTATGAAAAGATTTTTTTTAAATTTGTTATAGAAGTAACACAATACAGGTATCTTTTTTTAAAATTTGAATTTTAAATTTAATGAAGTAAGATTAAAATACGCCATTTGTCAAAATATTTAAAAATACAACTTAAGGGAAATTCCATTGTCAAGCATGAACTAAATAAGGTCACTGACATCACTAACATTAGTGCAATCACAAATCTGAAATCAATAAAACATTTATTCTATAGCTAATGTTTCTGCAAAATAAGTAGCCTATACTTTCTATCAGAACTTAAAATAAATAATACCAAAATTTGATTTGGATTGGACAAAAATTGCTGGAGTTATAAGGAATTCACACATAAACACACACATAGATGACAGCTTTTATATTATTAATACAGTATATAAATTAAATAAAATTCAATAAATAATTTTATTAAAAAGGATTTTTACTTTTTCTATTGAAGTATTTTCAGTTACAACAAATTTGTACAGACATGCATCATATATTTATATATATATACATATTTAGTACACTCTTCTATGATGTGCAAGCTTCATTATGAATTCTTTACAAAAACAAATAATGAACTTTAGTACAGTTAACACCACTTAACAGAGCATTGGAGAAAGGAGCAGTTTGGTTAAGAGAGCAATCTGCCATACTCCTGATTTTCTCACTATATTTTAATTTGCAGGACTCTGACTAACATAGCACTGGATAATAGAGCAGTCTGTTTAAATAAGAGTCATGTTGGTGGCATTTTTTTGAGCAGCAGCTTGCATAAGGGAGTATATTCTAAAGGAAAATTTATAAAAGGTCTATCTTTAATCTTAAGGGCATATGACAGCAGGAATCTATACTATATTTGTTGAGATTTGATGAAACCTTCCATTGGTCAGTTTTTTAATAATGGATAGTCAAGATTTCTTTACAGAATCATAATTTGAACAGGTTTTATGGGACACGTACAAGAAGCATTTTCATATTAAAACGGTATATATCGTAAAATATATATGAACAAATAATACAGATCATATGTATGTCCTCACAAGGCAAGAAGTGATTAGTGACCAGATTTCAGAAGTCACACAACCTTTAAGGCAGTATTGTACTTATTTCTTTTTATATTGTACTGTACATCTCATTAGAGAGCATTCAGAAATTTTGGAGCAAGAATGTTCATATCTTTTCAGCTAGGTCTCCTACTGTATTTCTAGAAAGAAGTAAAAGTAATGTGACTGGTAAATATATTACATTTATCAATTACTTGATAGAACAATAAAATTGATTATAAAAGAATGGCAACCAATACGCAAGTACAGTAAAATTATGTGATAATAAATTTTAACATTTCCAAGTGTGTTATAAATTACAGAATGCTCCTAAAACATGAAAAAGTGAAATCAAATAACATTAACACCATCCTGAATGATCTTGTTACTTTGGATAAGGGAACATGACACAGCAATCCCAAGACTATACTATATTTGGAAGATCAATACAGATTTACTACAAATATAAATTATTTAAAAAAAATAAAATTTTAACATAGTAAAATCTGTTTATTGTTATTGCAGATATTGTTATCAGTTGTGTAATGTTATCAGAATTATCATGTCTCAAATATATATGTTAAAATATACTATAAAAACTTTGCCTATAATCAGAATTCAGTTATAGTTATAGACAATCTTCAGATAAATATAGTTATATAATCTTCAGATAAATAAGCATTTTAACATTTTTCTCATATCATTGACTTCAATATGCAATTGATGATGTGCAATTATCATTAGTCTTGTTTTGTACTTTAAAGTTTAAATGTTAATTGTTATTTGCTCACAGTACAGAAGTTAAATTGTTGGCATTTCTTACTCCAATTATATGCAGAATGAATAATAATAAATCTTTAAAGTTATATATTTTATAATTGTTTTAACTTGTCTTTTTTAATGTCAGAGTCAATAAAACCAAAACATTTCCATTAATTAGTCTTATTTACATCCTTAATATTATCAAGTCAATTATTATCACCAATATAAATGAGTCCCAACTGATTACTGTAAGTAGGTTGTACTGTAATTTATTTAACTGAAAGTGTGATTTATGCTCTTTTTTTTAAACTTAAATTATTAAACAATTAANCAATTATATGCAGAATGAATAATAATAAATCTTTAAAGTTATATATTTTATAATTGTTTTAACATGTTCTTTCAATACGATAGTAAAAAAAATCAGAATTTTCACTAATTGTAATCTTATTTACTTATCCAGCTTAATGTTATCATTCAATTGTTGTTGCCAGTATAGAAAAGTTACAAAATGATTACAATAAATTAATTCTACTATATTTTATTAACTAAATCATATATGAAAACTATTTTGATAAGCTCAGGTGCTTTAAAAATGTATACAAATAAATTATAATTTTATATTATAAGAAACTACTAGAAAGATTAAAACTTGGATGCTGGGACACCTGATCTGAAAACATTTTTGTGATAAATTTTGGATTTCTTTATAAGTAAAGCTTAATTTTTATATCATACTATAGACATATGACTATTCTCCAAGTCTATTGATTTAATTTAAAATGAAATTATGCATCTTTTTCTATACTTCATATACAAATAAAACATTCAGAAATATGAAATGAGCCAAATCTTAAGTCTTGCTGATTATTCTCAAGATTAATCTCTTCTCCTAATGAACTACAAAATTCTTTTTGCCAAACTTCAAATTTTCCTTGATATTTTTAATATTGTGCTAAACTTTTTCATTCAAAAGGGTAAGTAATTTCAGATCATGAGATGTATGAAACTCTAAATTTATAGTAAGAGGATACTTTGATAAAAAATGAAAAATTATATGTACTGTACTTTAAAATATTAATTGCACATCTACAGAACTCTTAACTTTATTAATTTTAGAAAACACACAAAAGCAATCTCTAATCTTGATTTTATATTACTATACATGAAATAGTTGAATCATCCATATAATTTGCTTGATGTGCTTCAGGAGTTTTTTAAAATGAAAATATACTAGTCTCATTACTCTTCAAGGCCATTTATAAAATGTTAATATAAAATTAGCTTAATGTTAACTAATTCTGTAGTTGATTAGTATCCAAGCAGATTTCAACAGATCATTAATATCTGACATAAATAACTTGCATCTTTTCTATAATTTTGAATATGTTTTCATATCCTTAGTCTTTCAACCAGGGCTCTTTTTTTCAGCTGGTGCACTGAACCAGCAGTTGCCCAGTAAAACAAATTCTACGTGTTCAGTCAGCCAAATATGCATACTAACAATAATTTTTTCTTATAAAAACAGCATTGGTTTTAACAGATGGTAACTCTTGTAGCATGATCTATCTTGTTGTAAAGTACTTCTTTTATAAATCTGTCTGTCTGATTATGATTTATTTTTATGTAGCAAATGAAAATCATAATTGCATGAGCAATTAGCATTTTGACATAATTTATTATAACACAGCTATCTGGAAGCAATATCAAAATCATATCAAATTAATTACTTTTTTATAATTATTATTTTTATATAGCTTTTATATTATATTTTTTATGCTTGTAATGATTTTTTAAACACTTATATTCTCATACAAATAGTTAAATAATGATATAAAATGTTAAATGGAAAACTTTTTATTTGCACAGTACAGTAACAACTTATCCACAGAGTAAATTATCCATGACTACAGATTGTTTCTGATATACATAATTGAAGTGCTTGTTGAAATAATAATCTTTGTAAACTTCCCAATAATTGGCTTTTGATGCAATAATGATCTACAATTATTTTTATTATATTTTAAAAATATTATGGTGAATAGAAATATAAGCTTTCTGAAATGAAGTGTAAAATAAATCAGAGCAATTCTAATAAAACATGACTACCATTTTTTGTTTAGCTGTTGTCTTCCTAGATACTAAGTTAATCAACACTCCACTTTATATTTAAATTATTTTTAAATTTTTTTTTTCAAATATTCATAGTAACTTTCAAAAAATTTTTAAAATCATATATAAATTAATTTTTTTATAGCAGGTGATTAAACATAAAAAACTGCTAACTATTGCTAAATTTCAATCTTTTAAACCTAGATATATTAAAAATATAAATCATAATAAAAAATATTGGAGTTATGAAGATAATAATTATTTCAAATAAACTCATTTAATATTAATAATATTTGAATGATATACGAATGTTTCAACTGGCTACAAAAAAGATGAAAAAAAAAAAAAAACTCGTATCAAATGAAAAAAAAGCTAATACTCCTAGTAAAATAGACTGTACTCTACAACTTTTATTTCTAGCCTATGTCACTGCTTATACAACATAATAGTTTTTTTTTTTTTATTTTACTTTCTGAAGCACTCTAGCTGCTTTGGGAGGCCAATTAGATGCCATAAGAGTATAGAAATACTGATTATAATGGCTAAATAGCCAGAGAGTTTAAGGTGTCGGCTTGCCACTCTCGGAGATCTGGATTTGGATCAAATTATCAGGAATGTCTCATGGTGGTCTGACCTGTGTATGTTGAATCCTTCCCCATTATATCATACACATGTTTGCATTTGAACATGTATACTATAATATCAACAAATAAGACAAAATTATCAAACATGTGGACAAGATATAATATTAATAGATTGTCCACTTAAAAGTAACCAGTTACCAACAAGTTCATAGAATTTTATAAAAAGTATATGTCTATAGCTTAAATAATTACCATATATTTAATTCTTCAACTCTTTGAAACCATTATTTCATTTATAACATATTTTTATTTCATTATTAACTAACTATAATTTTATATAATTTAAAAAAAAAACGTAAAAAAATTTATTGCTAATATAATAACAGATTTTTGTTCACTTTCATAAATAAAGCTATAATCTTTAGCTCTGTATTAGGGAAAGTAAGCAAAATTTATCAAATATTTTTGAGTGTAAATTCATTTTAAACATTACAACATGGGAAAGTAATAAAAATTTTCAAACAATAAAATATTCCATTTATCAAATTAGTCATATCAACATATTAAAATTAAAAGGAAATATAAATTACTTTCATGAAAAAAATTTTGTATCAAAATTTTTAAATTGTAACTAATAAAAGCAAAACAACCACTGAATAAATGAAAACATTTGCAATTTATCACATCTATATAATAAGATTAATAATTTTCAGAATATTTTAAAATTAACATTTTTGTCACTCATTTTATGTTTTATTCCACAATATCTTCTGCATTACATTGCATCAGATTCAATTTATAATGCATTAATTAACCAATGGCATTTGTCAACTTAAAAAGAAAAGTTTCAATATGACATTTTCAATATCTAAGCTTTTATAAATAGAATTCATTGTTTATTTTGAATATACCATTTTAATTATTACATTAATTATTTTTGTAAGAGTTTTTATATCTTATTTTACTTTCCACAATATATAGTACAAAAAAAAAACTATAATTGTTACATCAAAGATTTCTATTGATGAAGCAGACAGATAAAAAAAAACAAAATACCATTTAAAATAAAAAAAACTTTCTATCATTTGGAAATAATCTTCAAATAATTTATTAAATTAAATTTTAAATCATCATATACTTATGATAAAATAAGAATACATTTTAGGTGTCAGATATTATTTTCATATTTTCTTATATTATCAGAATATTGAATTACCAATTATCTAAATGTAAAACTATCAATATATTTTGATTTTTCTTCTGTTATTAATTTCAGTGTACAGTCAAATAGCATTAAAACAATAAAATATAAGAAAGAGAAACTATTTCATTTAATACAAATTTTTTTAAAATCTTTCAGTTCATCTTTATAGTAGAATCAACAACATAATAAAAATCCAGCAACGAGTTGCTTAACTTTCTTGGCAACATTTGGTAGTGCCATCTGTTATGATATTTTATTTTAAAAACTTTTTATATTTTTAACCATTATAAAATAGCAAAAAGCTTAATTTTGAGGGTAGAGATGGGTTTTATAAAAAGTTGTAAATGTTATCATTAAAATCATCATTAAATCTGACCCTACTGAGATACACATGACCCCCTTTATCTCCCCTCTCCCCAACCTTTAATTGTCAAAATTTTAATAACATTAATGCTCCTAATAAACAAACCTCCCTGCAAAATTTCAGAAATATTCAAGAAAAAGCACAGGAGTTATTAAGCTTCAAAGAGAATTAACAGAATTGTGCCAAACGCACACAAACATCCATAAATACAGAAATTAGCCCCAAATATTTTGCATTTCTTGACATTTCAAGGTCCTCCAAGTCAAAATGTAAAAATCTTGGGGGTGTCATTTTTTGACCTGTCATCATACTCTAACTCTGTTATATATATAACAGCCAGTAAGATAAAAATGAGTAATATTATTTTTTAAAAACATTTTCTAATAATACTGTTTCTTGCTCATTCTGTTTAATTTTATTTCTTTATTAAATTGTTATTCTTTCCATAAGTAATTTTTAATCTTAATCAGGAAATAATTACATATATAATAAATATTTTTGGAATATATGGACCTATCAGCATATAAAATCAAAGGTAATTTAAACTCCTTATTAAGGAAAAAAAATTAAAAATTTATTTGGAACATTTTCAACTTGTTGTTTGGTCAGCTCAAGCTGACCACACCCAACTAAAGTAGTTGCTCCACAGGCATAAAAAAAGTGCCAAAAGCAAAGAAATTGAAAGCAGCAAAATTTTTCAGTTTACATCAAATAAAACATGGCTGAAAAGAGAGTTCAAAAAAGTTTAATTTTTCAGCACTGCTTAGCATTTGTTTTACAACAAAATAGAATGTCATTTGGTCTTGTGCAATTATATCAGTTCCAACTTGCAGTGAGAAATTAAAAATAGCAGAAGATAGTGTACAAAATATGACACCAATTTAAAGACATTTGTGAAACTAATAAGGAAATAATATTACTTGTATAATAAACTAGATTCAAATTCCAAGGATGCCATATTTAAAAAAATTATCTGGATGTCTATTACAGCAGAATCATCATTGAAAAATATTATGTGGAATAAATTATTCAAAACAATCAAATTCAAAATAATATTATAATATAATTTATTATATTTATTAATATTACAGTGTGAAACTGAAAAAACAAAGTACAGTACCGAGAGAGAAGAAAAAAATATGTGAAAGCATAGCTAGCTGTATTAGTAGTTTGAATTACAATTATCAAAGCTATCTTGTCAGAAAAAGATTTGTAAAACATTTTAATGGTGTGTATTTGTTCTTGAATCTAGCTATACATCATTTCTACAATCTTAATTTCAACATCCATTAGCTATTGATGTGCTATTTTGTCCTCTATTTATTTGGATTTTGCATTGAATAAGCAAGACAGATATCTATGAAAAATTTTGAGGAAGTTGTCTCAGATATGGAAAGACAAGAAAAATATTTACAATGATCAAGAATAATCAACAAGTATAAAAACTTATTAAAGTATATTTTTATATTATTTTAAATAAATTTTTCAAGTATTTGGTTAAAAGCTCTGGAGTCATTCTCATACATTCAAAATAAAATTGTTGGTCACTCAAATACATTCTGTAAATTAAATGTTTATTACTTCTAATCTTTCATATTCACCAAAACAGCTGTGTACAGTATCCAAAAACAATGTTTAAGTTTTTCTAGTCATTTCCAACAAAGTGATTGAACATAAAGACTGCTGTAAATAAAGATAAGCAATTGTGTATGTATATATATCATTTATATTACATTTTAACATTTTAATTACTTTTTAGCACACTAGAGTGGGTCTTCATTTCTATATGTGGAATTCTATGACAGAATATAAAAACCTGAAACTAGATAGAATGTGAAATGGCTGGCAATTTCTGTTTCTGTTTTCTGCTAAAGATTTTACACCTGTGGAGTTACTACTTAAATTTCCCCAAAATCCACTTTAATTAGGTAAGTCAAAAATATCTCAAATAAATTCTTAATTTTGGCATCCTTAAACAAGCAATTTCAAATTCCATTTATTTAAATACGGTACCATGTTTTACTCATTTCCAATATAAAATCATTTTAACATAAATTTTAATAACAATTCAAGTATAATATATTTAATAAAATAAATAACTGTATTAATAATTTTTCTATTTGTCAAAAAATAAAAAGTTTATTCTTATTATAAGCTGTCATTTCTGTATTATTTAGATGATAGATTTGAATCATTAGCTTTAAGATATGTGTTGAGTTCAAATGAACTAACAATCATCAATAATTTTGAATTTGATCAATATATCATTTCCATGTTTTGAATATTTATTTTTTCCTACTTTTTTTTTAGTAATTCAAATTTTTTCTTACTAAAAATTAATATAAAAGAAATAATTATTAAATTCTATATCAAAACAAAAAATAGTAGATAGGAGTATGTCTTTTGCATTGTTCTTTTCTAAACATTCAGTTTTATTTTTTTGTTTTGTGTTCAATAAAATCTTACAATCCTAATGAAAACATGTCAACATCTACAATTTATTTTTCTTTAAAGCATTCTTTTTTTCCATCTCAACATACATTTCCAATCAATGTAAACATCTATTCATCTAAACTTCTATTCAAATTTTGTGATTTTTTTTCTTTTCATACACATGTAAAATATCACAAAGAAATCAGTTTGTTTAAAAAGATTAGTATGTTCTCAACTAATGAATTCAAATATTTCTGGAAATTTTCAAGACCATTTGAAAAATCTAATAAAAAAAAATTATGTAAAATATTGATGTAACTTAGTATCCGAGTTATTTAAATATTGATCTTATTTGATAAAAATATTTTAAATGACTGTTATTTTAATAAGATATATTTTTATCTTTTTCCTTTCAGAAAAATCGTTCGCTTCAAGTTTTAATCAAATAAGAAAAAACATAAGTTTTATATATAATTTTATAAATATTTTGTTAATGTCATGTTAAATTAGTTTAATTGATCTTGATGCTCTCTTCAAAATTGTGATATCTAAAGATAAAATAGTTAAGATAAAGAACAAATATAGAATTTAGACAATACACTTATCCTTAATAATAATTTCAAAAATGTTTATTTAATCTTTCTTCAATATAATTAATTGTATATACAGTAGAGCCTCGATTATCCGACCCAATTGGGGACTGGGGTTGGTCGGATAATTGAAAAGTCGGATAACCGAAAAGTATGAAAAAATCCATTATTAGTGTAGTATATTATTACCCATGTAATTAGTATATCGCTATTAACCTACTTCGCATTGAATTTTCATCGATGTTAAGCCTAACAAAAATTTTTTAAAATAATAATCGTCGCTATTGTATCGTTAAAAATTAGAAAATTAAGCCTCGTTTAAATACTGGCTCCCTTTCATGGTCGAATGAGTGTTGCCAGCTAAAACACGTAAAAATAATATTAAAGTAGCCAAGACATAGCCAAATATTGTAGCGCCACATCAGTAGCGGACATTTGAAATTTGCCGACTAGGACGGTCGGTTAACCGAGGTGGCGGTTAATCGGGGGTCGGATAATCGAGGCTCTACTGTAGTTATTACTAAAATATAAATTTTACTATCACCTCTCTTTTAATGATTTGAATATAATAAAAGCTGAAATATTAACAGAAACAAGCCAAATAAACAGCCATTAAATTTTTAATTATGACATTGTTAAAACTGAATTTTTCCTATAATAGCTTTAGCTTGAAAAGTTAAATTATATTAGAGTAAAGTATCTACAAATAAATACACCTTCTTTAAATAACAATGTTAATATATATTTTAAATTCGAAAATATACAGGGTGGGCCAAAAGTCACTTCACTAAGAGCTTGTCTTTATGAAGAGGAAAACACAGGGTCATTTAAAAGATGTTATCTTTCATGTTTAGGCCAAAAAAATCTCCAAGATGTGTACACTATAATGTTAAAAAGAAACTTATGAAATAATTACCATTTAAAAATGAAATAATTTTTTTCCTTTTAAAAAGTGAGTTTTGGCCCACCCTGTTTACTGAAAAATCATATTTGTAAGCTTCTATATATATATATTTAACACAGAACTCTCCTATCAATTTAATGTTTTATATTTATAACTTGTTATATACAGAAACTTTGATTATATTCATTGCTAGACTAACCAGACTTTATTCACTGAATAAATCAAACCATTTTTAATCACTTTTACTATATTTAGAATGAAAACAATCATCTTATTCATCATTCAAAAACTAACTGCAATTCTCATCCTGAAATTACTGTATAACAAGTAATGATAATTTTACTTTAAAAAAAATTTATGCTAACATATGATAGGAATTATTAATAATTTTATAAACACACATTTAAATTATACTAGAAAAATATTTTTAATTGTTTTAGCTAAAATAAAAAAGTAAAAAAAAAAGTATACATATTTATATTTATTTTACTTTTTCTTTTCATTTCTTTATGTATATAAACTGAAAATAATTGTAAGATCTGTTAAATTTAAAGTCTTGTAAGATTCATCTAACATTATATATGATAAAGTGTGTTTGTATAATCTTTAAAATTTAAGTAAATAATTTTTATCATAATATACAAACATAACTAAAATACCTTGTTAACGTATCTGTAATCTATATATAATGACAATTACATTACAAATTAAGACACTATTTTAAATTTTAAAATATTCTGACTATACAAAATAAATTTAATTGGTAAATACAGCTGTCCCTTGATAGTCCGACATTTTGTAATCTGACATGCTCAGTAGTCCGACGCACCTCCCGTCAAGGTATGCGTCCCCGTTACATGTCTTCTTGCACAGAAGCATGTTGTGACATGAATCTCCCTACCCAATTCTTAAATGATGACACACATTTCGTGTGTTTTCCGTGAGCAGTTCTGTTCGAACAGTTGGAGTAGGGAATATTGTAGGCTACTGCTAGCAAAACAATGCCAAATATGTAATCACTTTCGGTAATCCGGACACTTTTGGTAATCTGACACCCCTTTGGTCCCATACCTATCGGATTATCAAGGGACAGCTGTAATTAATAATGTATACTCTAATATATATTAAAACAATAAATACTAAAAAACTATAAATTAAGGAGTGAAAATCATCCACAGATCAGGAGTCTGAAATGCTTAGAAGTTTATGGAAAGAGCTCTCTTATAAAATATCAATGCAGTTAATGTATTTCAAAAAATAAATCATATTGGAAAGGACAACATAATATAATTATATTATATCTTATATTATTTATGGCAAACAAATATTTCAATATCATTATCATTACTAGCTTAAATAACATTAGTTTCTAAACTGTATTATTGTTTATCTAAAATGAAGTTAATTTTCTTTTAAAGATAACACAGCTTAACACTCAATAAACTGCACAATGTTGATTTTTGAGCTATTCAATAGCTATTATTTCTTCTATAAAGTACTTGAATAATTTGTACAACTGACAAAATGAATATTTAATAATATAAAAATATCAACTAATATCAATCAATATAAAATCAGTTGATAAATCTTCTAGCAATATATAAATATAAAATTCTTAATAAAATGATATAAATTAAAAAAAAAACAACTAAAAGTTTAAAGAGGTGAATTCAAAATAAATAAAACAGTATTATATATAATACAGCAATAAAACAGATATCAAAGCATTATTTATTACTTTCGCTTTACATTTATGATTTGTTTAATATGAAAATAAATCAAGTCCGCTTTCAATAACAACATCCATTATATTTGTTCTCGATATTTTAAAAATTTCTAATCTTTCTATCTACATAACATTCACAATTCCACAATAGGAAACTGTGAAATTTATTTCTCCTCTAAACCAAAAATCACTTTACAGTTTCAAATATTTTAAAGTAGCCTTGAATAATATTCAGTTTAATTAATTAATTTAAGCATTTAAAGAAGCAATATAGAGGAATGTCAATCTAAAATTACAAATTTATAAAAGATATATTAGCCTGTTTGTTGTTTCTATCTAGTTTTAAATTCTCTTCCTTTACATATAGATAATGGTAATTAGTTTATAATAAAAAGAAAGCCATAAACGCTTATCAGCTATATCTATATAAAGTTGACAGATGTTATTTTTATCAGTGTATGAATGAATGCAGAAAATATTTTCAAGAGTCACATTAAAATTCATCCTTAATATCAAATTCTAGTGGAGAATTAATCATATAACATTGTCCTTTACTTGTATTGAAATACACAAGAAAATTCAAAAAATATCAGGTGTTTGCTGACGTCATTTTATTTTATTACGTCACAATCAATCAAAACAAAACTTTAAAAGATTTTTTTTTTGCCTCTCTTCTGTTTATACTTAAATAATACACGAATATTATTAAAAAATAACAAAATATTCGATTGCTTTTATTCAAATCGACGTTTAAATAATAAATAAAATGACGAAACGAAACAAAACAGGAAATCCTAACAACATAGTTAACCCTAACGAGACTTACCTTTTAGAGGACATGATTTCCGACGAAATAAAAAAAGAATCAAAAATCATTAACTTAACATCTTCAACGGGATTTACATTACTAAATAACTAAAATTGAAAACCAAATAAACCAATGGTTATCTTTTTTTTTGTTTCTTCTCATCGACTCTCCATCGCACGTGTGCATCCAATATCTCCCGATTGGGGGCGACGCCACGAAACCTGGCGGACGGAAATAGAAACGAAATTTAACTTTATGGTAAATAA
>NW_019384844.1:0-5213 GCF_000671375.1 Centruroides sculpturatus
GTTTTCAAATTAAACTAATTTATTTGAGTGCTAAAATATTTTTACCTTATTTAGTTACATAATAACATACCACAGTGCTTAATAAGTATCATTTTGTCGATTTCGAATAAATCACATTAAAGAAAATTAAAACTAAAGCACAAATGGTAAAATGTGGAAAGACAGATGAATTTGTTAGATGTTTTTATGACTAACGATACCTTAATGTGTAAAACATTTTATCACTTCAAGAAAATTGGTTGTTAGATACTAATCTTCTGTAGTTCTTACAATTACTTTTTGTTATTTGCACAATTGTTTTCTCTTCATCTGGTTAATCTAAAAACGTCAATACTTCTTGCAAAACAGTACACGGAAATCAAAATTTAAGTCAAACACTAAAGAAAAAATAGGCGTGTCTATATTTTACCCATATTTTTTCATTAAATTTAATATGATTAATTTAAAAACTGTTTAAAATTACACTGTATAACTTTTTATTAAATGTTTTTTAATATTTTAACGGAATTTTAAACTGCTATTTGCTTTCATTAAGCTATTTACATTTTAACATTTTTATTTTTATTTCTTATAATTTTGTTCTAACAAAAAAAAAAAATGNATATCATTACTAAATGTCTATAAATGCTGAATATTTTGCATTATTATAAATTATTTCACAAATTAATTGTTTTTATTAATTACTTCGAAAAAAGTTAAGTTTTCAAGTAGACAAAAATGAAGATCAATGATTCTAATTCTTTATATTTGAAGAAGTCTTGAAGAAGTGAAACTGATTCGAAACTTGGTATTGCTTGAAGCATACTTCACCTATTATCTATAGAGGAATTTAATTCTGATTCGTTCGATGAATCAATGCTCTGTTTTCTGTTCGAAACAAACTTGGAAAACTTTATTATTATTATTATTAATGCAAAAACAACAAACATAAACTCTCTTGTTAAAGAATTCCAATTCCATTTTATAGTTTACAAAATTTCAATCTTCAAATTTTTAAAAATCCAGGAATGAGTTACGTAACTTCTCGGATGAGTTAAAAATTGTGTGCAGCGTCATCTGTTATGAGATTTTTACTTTAAAAGTTTTTATATTAATTATTATAAAATGGCAAAAAGTTAATTTTGAAAGTAGAGATAAATTTTGTATTTATAAAAAAAACTGTAAATGCTAATAATAAATAAAATCCTTATTAAGTCCGTCCCCACTCGAGATGTGACACATGACTTTCCTCTATCTCCCACTCTTTTTACATTTAATCACCAAAATTTAATATCACCAACCCCCTAATACACAGAACCCCCTGCCAAATTTCAGAAAATTTCGTGAAAAGACACATGAGTAATTAAGCTCTTAAATGGGTAAACTAAATCGCGCAAAACCCACACACACTAACATCCATACAATACAGAAAAAAAAAATACATTTTTTGCATTTTTCGACGATTCATTGTCCTATGAGTCCAAAAATGTAAAAGTTTTAGGTTGTCATTTTCTTACCGATTGCTATATTTTTCCTTTGTTATATATAACAGCCGGGAAAGTAGAGATAAATTGTTATAACATTAAATTTTTTATAAGATTTATTATTTTTAAAAAATCACTATTAACAGTAAATTGTATTTAATATATTACTTTCATTTGTTAAAATTTGTAACTTTATAATTAGACTTAACACTAGGTAAATATTAAGATAATTAACACAAGATACTGTAATTAATAAGTAATAACAAGAATATTAAGAAATTATTTTGTTTGAAAATATGCTTTAAATTAAATCTATTAACTATTCTTATTTTAGTAAAAATTCTTGTTGTTTTTTGGAATATTTCATATAACTTTGTTTTTATTTTTATGATTCTTTTGATTCTTTTTAGTGCAAAGATCTATATTTATGTCTACATTGCGTATATTGTAATTCGGTTGTTTAATCATTGCATTAGAACAGTAGATTGACGGGATAGAATGAGAATTGTATTCCTCTAATGTAAAATAAAATGACAATTTTCAAAGTAAATCGCAAATTTTGCAGAAATTTTTTAATAATAGGATCACATTCTTAATATCTCTTGTATTAAAACAATTGTATATTTTTAATAAAGTAAGGAACGACAGNTTCAATAACGAGTCATTTAAAAAGAGCTAAATTGTAATAATAAATCAGGAAAAATATGCTAAGTAAATTTAACTCAAATTTTATACTATTTATGATGTTTAAAATGTTTAGACAATCTTATATAATTAATGAGGTATTGATTTTTTTAAAATATATAAAAGAATTTTGATTTATACAAGTAATAAAAAGTTTTAAAACGAATAATATTTGGAAGAGCAAAGATTCAGTTTTCAGGAGTTGGCACTAACTTGGACCAATGCCATCGGCCTACAGGCATAGAATGCCTTGTATTGAACAAAAATAGATCAAACCAGTTCGATTTCGAAAAGCTCCAAACTAGTTCGAAGCCAAAGGCGATTGATCCATAAAATCTAAACTTTGAAATCTAAAAAATCAAATATTTAAAGATTTAAACTTTCATAGTTTAGAATGAATAATCTTGATAAATGAATTGATAATCTTCAATTGATAAATTAATTTAGCTTCATATTAATTAAATACGTTCTTCATAAAACCTTAATATATTTTATAGTATACTTTTAAAAGTTTTTAAAGTTAAATTTAATAAATCCTATAATTGTTCTATTTAAAAAATGAATTTTTTTAGAATGAAATATTCAAATCATCATCTAAACTTACTACTATTAAACAACCGTAATACAAAACAAATGAAATGAATAATAAATATCTAATTAATTAAAACAATTTTCATCTAAATATATTTTTAAAAAATAATTTTTATACACACAATAAGTTTTAAGATATTTGCAAATACACTTTTTAAATAAATTATTTTAAACGTGAAGACGATTTAAAATCACTTTAAAACATAAATTACCTTAGGTAGAATGGCGTAACATATGTCATCTACTTATCTTTCCCTCTTAGATATATTTCAAATAAATCGTTTACTCGTAGAAACAATACGTTTTTCAAACTAAGCAGAGTTATATCGATCGTTTCATGTGGAATTTGTGGATATACAAAAGTGATTGATCTATCACTTTAAGACTTGCTTACTATTAAATAAACACCCTTTGAAGTAATTAATTTACTTTCTTAATAAACTTATACATTTATCTCTTAGAATAATAAATAGTTTGTAATGTAATTCCGATGTAATGATTAAATATTACTGTTTTGGGGCTTCATATTACACGATTTAATTAACTTTAAGAAATTTATTGTGTTCTATTTCAATTTATATAATGTAGTTTTATATAAATAATTCGTTAATTTGTGTTTAAAATTAACTTAAAACTTACAAGAAATAATCTGTTGTATTCAACTTTAAAATTTAGATAAATAATAATTTTATAAAATAAATATTTTTAAATAAATAAAAGTTTCACGTTTGAATTATAACTGTATATCATACCCAAGGATATTCTAAACATTCTCATAATTTTTTACTTATAAATAAATCAAGTTTATTACATTTACTTGTGAATATTTTTTAAAGTTTGTAATGATTTTTGATGAAAATGTGAATATCTGTTAATCTAATTTTTTCTACGAAAACATTTTAATAAAATAGTTTAAAGCAGATATTATTCTAAATTATTAAAATATTTTATCTTATGTTATTAAGTTGTTTTTAAATCGTCGAACTTAAATTATGTCATCTTAAAGCAACTTTTGTAATGTTTCTAAGTAATAACGTATTTAAGTTAAGACAAAAATTTGATATTCACAATGGTTAATAGATTTTGTGCCATCTTAAATAATAGTAACGTTAAACATATCATATTTAAAAAATATTTGAAACTGACTTATAAAGAGTATTTTACGCAAAAGAGGAGTTACTTGTCTGTGCAATTATCGTAAATATATTATCATGCTTTCTTAAAACATTTATCTTAAATTTATGTTTAGACATATTTAGGCCTATATATAAAATAAAGATCATTGTGCTTATAATTTTTGTCGAGATTTTTTCAGAAAATATTCTGTTTGTGTTAAAAAGAAAGTCTGGCTTTAAAAAAGAGAAATGGTTAAAAGGAAATGGCTCTTTTATTGTAGAGTGTTAAGTCAATCGTCCGTAGCAGACAGAAATAAATTCTTCATGTATAAGAGTTGGCAAAAAGCCCGAAAAAATAATTGAAACATTTTAAATGAATTATTAACTTTTAGATATATAAGATATATTTTAGAAAAAAGTATGAATATATTTATATATCTATTTTTAGCTTCATAAAATTATCTTAAATCATAATAAAATGAAGATCGTGTTTCGATTGATGAAAAAGAAAAATGATATCGATAAAATCGCTATATTAGTAAAACGAAAACAAAGAATTTAATGAACTAACTCATTTAATGAAATAGTATTTTTATTCAATAGAAAATTGCCTATTTATATGACAAATTTAGTAAATACTCTCGTTATTTTAACTTTAAATGTGTCAGCCATAAACTGAAATGGGTAAACAATTTTCTTAAGTTCCAAGATTTTTCTATAGAATGTTAAGCGATTAGAAAGTAAAGTAAGACAGGTAATAAATTTCCTTTACTTATCTTATATATTCTTTTGACACGATAACTTATAAAATAGGGCTCAAACAGATTTAAATTAGGGATATGATGGGATCATGTTGTGCATTTACAAAAGCCACTAAAACAAACCAATATATTACGAATGATTAACTTCTTTCTCGTAAATTCCCCCATATCATTGCTATTATTATAGAATATAATTTATTTGCATTTTAAAATTAATTTAACTCTTATTTTACTAAATAATGTAATGTAAATTGTAAATTGATATATTTATAATCGTCATTTATTTATTATTAAGCTACATTTATTAATTTTAATAAAAATATAAAGTATGTACTGTACAGTACATTATTATCATTTTTAAGTAATAAAATTCTTACCTTTGCAAATGGCAAATATTTAAATATAGGCCTATATATTATAAAAATTACCTTATTTACTAAATTAACTAATTTAATTTTCTTAATATATTTTGTCACGAACTTTATTCCTTTCATATAAAGAAATATTGTTTTTATTTATTATAAATTATTAAATTATAAATATGTATCCTATAAATTAATTTACAAGATAGAAAATATGTTTAGTAATATATATATATA